>NC_041230.1:28265204-28304330 GCF_002837175.3 Physeter macrocephalus | reverse complement strand
GGGTGGGGGGGGTGGGGGGGGTGTGTGTGGCTGAGCTGGGGCAAAGACTGCTTCAGCAGGCATGCGGACACTGGATTGTACTGGGGAGAAAACAGGAAAAATGGCCAGTTAGAGGCTGTTACTCTAGGGGTGGGGCGCAAGGAGATTTAACTCGGCAAAATGGGCATTTTATTAATACTTCATATTGATGTCATATATTCTTTTTATGGACAGAATATTACATAATAAAAAGGCCTATTTGATTAATTCATTTAGTTAACAAACATAAATTACAGTTTTGCTCTTTAAAAAATCTTTTTGAAGGGGCTGATGTCCAGGGAAGAGAGATGAGTGGGCTGTAACTAGGTGAAAGGGCCGTGGACCAGGAAAGGAGGGCAAGCAGGGGAGAAAGGATAGCCTACTGGCCACAGGAGTACTGTCGTGCGGGGAGGGCACATGAGGGAGAACACAGAAGCACAGAGAACAAGGTCCGTGGCAGGATGCTGGGGGGCTGTGGTGCCGTGAGCTCTTCCCTGAGGACAATCCTGGCAGAGAAAAAGGACCTTTGGTTCATGAACACATCGGCTCCCTGTCCTTCTCAGCCCCCAGCTGGGAAGAGTCCTAGACCTGCTATTGGCCAGAGACACTGAACTTGAACATCCAGCATCCTCTAGTACAGGGCCCCGGGATGCCTGCAACAAGATCCTTGCTTCTGTGTACAGGGCTCCAATGTCACACTGTGACCTCGGCACATTACCATGAACACACTCTACGGAAGAGGTTTTCTCACTGATGCCCTTTGTGATTGCAGCTGGCAGATTTAAGCAGGGGTTTTCCATAACATGACCTTTGAGGAAAGCTTACCAACTGTTTTAGGAGGACCTGAGACTTGTGAGCCACGAGAAGGTGGATGGAAAGGAGAGTTTGGGTGTTAGGGCTGACCCTGACCTCCCCTCAAAGAGGGCACTGCAGGAGTCAGCCGTGTTTTCCTATCAGCCGTGCAGACAGGCACATGCCCTGAGGTAGTAACCTGAGTGGAAGGTAGCCTGTGAGGAAAGAAGGCGGACCCCGGGAGTTGGGAGACCTGACTCCTGTCCCTGACTACCCAGCGGCCCTGCAGGGGCTCTGAAGGGGCTCTGAACATGGTACGATCTGGGTTTGAATTCTGCTGCCTCTTACCAGAACATGCCAAATCTAAATGACATACCTCCCGTTGGCCTCTCTCCTAAGATGCCTGCATTTTCCACAGTTTATAATAAGAATCATAATATGTGTGTTTAGTGTCTCTCTCCTCCACAAAACTATAAGCCCCACGAGGGCACAGGCTGTGTTTGCACTGCTCATCATTTTATGCCCAGAGCAGTATCTGGCACACAGACGTATCCACTATTTGCTAAGTGAACGGATGAACCTGGTGAGTAAGTGACTTGACCGCTAAGCCTCACTGGGTGTTTCTGGTACAAACAAAGCACTCAGCACAGTGTGTGGTCATGCTCAGCACCTAATGGATATAGCTGCACATTAGTACTTCTAAAAAATGAGGAGCTTGGACTAGATTTTCAGAAGTCAGAGCAGAAAGCGGCTGATCATCTATCTTACCAACCCCACCATTTCGAGGACGGGAAACCCAGCACAGAGAGGGGAAGAGGGGAAGTGATTACCCTGGTGATTTTCAAGGACCCCCCTCCTCCCCGCCACCGCCCAGCTCCAGCCTCCAGCCTCGGTACTGGGAAGGTCTCAACTGCTTTGTTTTTTGTTCCCAGTGGGCCATGTTGTGACAGAGGAAGTACATCATATCAGTTCCCAAATCTTACTTATTCCTCAGGGGCAGCTCAAATGCCATCTCCTCCAGAAAACCTCCTCTGGGCCTCTACTATTCAAGTGCCCCAGCCCTCCAACTGGTCCAAATATTTTCTGCCCTGATTAATACACAGATTTATCTTCCTCCGTACACCCGTCAGCTCCTTCTGGGTCAGGAACATATCTGCATCAAATGCTTTCATACTTCCCAATTCCTGGGGCAATGCCTGCTATGTTCGTGAGTTAACGAATGAGTCACTGAGCAAGATTTTCTGGCCACACTAGGGCAGGCCACCCTTTAACTGGCCAGGGCCATGAACTCTTCTACAAAAGACCTGAGCATTGCCCCAGCCAAGCTGAATCAAGTGGAACACTGAAGCTGTGATCCCAAGGCAAATCCACACAAACTGAATTTAGCATAAAACAGAAGCAGCCGTCACGGACTTCTGCAAATGGATAAATGCCCCTGATGATCAGATCAGCAGCCACAGCCGAATGCAGACCACCTCTCTCTGGACCAACAGTGGTAGCCGAGACAGCTCCTTAGACAAACCAACAGCATTTTCTCACCTATAAAATAAATGTTGTTTGACGGCTTCTTCCTGCTCAGTTGTCCTAAGACTCTAGCACATGCTGATCCTAGAGGAACTATTTTGCTCAATGGAAAACATTTTAGTAGAACGTGCTTTGAAAATTAGTACCAGAGAATACTAGTGCTGGAGTAGACCCAAGGGGCTATTATTCCTAATCTGCCTTATTCTCAGAGTTCTCCAGGCACAACTGAGGACGGTGCTGATGAGTGGGACCCAGGCCTTGCCTCCTGCCTACACAAAGAGAAAAACTGATGGCTCAGAGCACAGAGGGCCCTGCCCTTTTTCCTGACAGTACACAGTGCTTGCCCAGCCTGGCTGTGGTGGCCACCGCCCACCCACTGCCCGCCTGGGCTCCAGCCTTCGACAGGGAATCCCTGGGTAGTAAGAGAAAGCTTCCTCAGCTGGGATCTGAGTGACCAGAAAGCCGAGGTTCCAGGGCAGAGTAAGTCCTGTGGGGGTCAAATGACCTCAGAGAATCACAGTCTGACAGAGGGGTGGAAGCCCCCAGACTTGCAGTTGGCCTTCCCTACCCAGTGGCCCAAAAACAGGCTATGAAGGTTTATCCTACCACACAGCACTTCTCAAGCAATGAAGGATTCAATTTCTTATTCTTGCTAAGCAGAGTCAGATACGTAACTGCTAATCAGAGCTTCTCATCAGCCTGAGGTAACCAGGGTTACTGCCCTGGTTGGATGTAATTCCAGCCAAGAGCAAAGACGCTCTGCGGTCTCGTTAGCCTGCAAGGCCTGATAACAGATAGGATCCTGCTAGAATTTTTTCTTTTTAATGCTAAAGGTCATCCACAGACCCGCATTACTACCTTCAAGAACCCCAGAATGGGGCCCTCTTGCATCTAGCCTAAGACATGGTTGAAAGCATGAGGGAACGGAGGCCCAGTAATGCTGTCCTTAACTAAAGTCCCAGAGTGAGTTAGTGTGGATGGTCATTCAGACAGTGTTTCTGGGGCTTCTTTCTCTTTTATGAACACATGTTCAAGTAGATGGTAACTCCACCGGGACAGGGACCCCTCCTTTACCTCTAGTACAGCACGGTGAGTGGCTGAGAGCAGGGGTCTGGTACCAGACTGTGATTCTGCCTCCATTGTGTACTCGCTGCATCACCGGAGATGCAGCACTTAAACTCTGTGCCCCGGCTTCCTCATGTGCTAGGGTGAGAAGAGTACCTTGGGCAACTCTGCCTCAGTTTCTTCAGGGGCAAAATGGGGGATAAATATATATAATAGGGCCTACCTCACTGGGTAACTGTGAAAATAAACTGAGTTAATATAGGTAAAAATGCTCAGAACTCTGCTTGGCACTTAGTAAATACTTAATAAGTATTTTTAACAGCTGTATTGAGATATAATTAACATACCATACAATTCACCTATTTAAAGTGCAATTCAAGGATTCTTGGTATGTTCACAGATATGTGCAACCATCATCACAGTCAATTTTGGAACATTTTTATTACTTCAAAAAGAAACCCTGGGGACTTCCCTGGTGGCACAGTGGTTAAGAATCCACCTGCCAACGCAGGGGATACGGGTTCGAGCCCTGGTCCGGGAAGATCCCACAAGCCGAGGAGCAACTAAGCCCGCGCGTAACAACTACCGAGCCTGCACTCTAGAGCCCGTGAGCCACAACTACTGAGCCCACGTGCCACCACTACTGAAGCCTGTGCACCTAGAGCCCATGCTCCGCAACAAGAGAAGCCACCGCAATGAGAAGCCCACGCACCGCAACAGAGTAGCCCCTGCTCTCCGCAACTATAGAAAGCCCACGCGCAGCACTGAAGACCCAACACAGCCCCCAAAATAAATAAATTAAAAAGAAAAAAAGAGAAACCCTGAAGCCTTTAGTTATCACCTCTCTTCCCCTCTCCCCCGCACCCCTTCCCACACCTAAGCAACCAGTACTCTACCTTCTGTCTCTATCAATTTCTCTATTCTGGACTTTCATATGAATGGAATCATATAGTACATGTTCTTTTATGACTGGCTTTTTCACTTAGCATAATGCTTTCAAGGTTCACCCACATCCTACCATGTGTAAGTACTCATTCCCTTTTATAGTCGAATAATAGTCCATTGTATGGATATACCACATTTTGCTTATCCAGTTGTCTATTTGGGTTGTTTTCCAACCATGAAATCAAAGTCAGACCACAGAGCCATGAGGTAACTCTATGTTGAATTGTTGCAGGAACTGCCAGATTGTTTTCCAAAGCAGCTGCATCACTTTACATTCCCACCAGCAGTGTAGGGGGGCTCCGATTTCTCCACAACCTTGACTAAAACTAGTTGTTATCTGACTTTTTGATTCTTGCCATCATACTGCGTGTTAGGTTTGCATTTCCCTGATGGCTAATGATGTTAAGCATCTTTTCATGTGCTTATTGGCTACTTGTATATCATCTTTGGAGAAGTGTCTATTCAGATCCTTTGCCCATTTTTTTAAATTGGGGTATCTGTCTTTTCAGGACTGAGTTTTAAGAGTTCTTTATATATTCTGGATACAAATCCCTTATTGGATTTATGAGTTGCAAATATGCTCTCCCACTCTTTGGGTTGTCTTTGCACTTTCTTGCTGATGTCCTCTGAAGCACAAAAGTTTAAATTTTTATGAAGTCCAATCTATTTTTTTCTTTTATTGCTCGTGTTTTGGTGTCATATCTAAGAACCCTTTACCGAACTCATGAAGATTTATCCCTATGTTTTATAGTTTTTGCTTTTACATTTAGGTCTTTTATTCATTTTGAGATAATTTTTATATATGGTGTGAGATAAGGGTCCAACTTCATTCTTTTGCATGTGGCTATCCAGTTGTCCCAGCACCATTTGCTGAAAAGACTATTCTTTCCTCATTGAATGGTTTTGACACCCTTGTGAAAATCAGCTGACCACATATGCATGTGTTTATTTCTGGACTCTCGATTCTATTCCATTGATCTATATGTCTGTCCTGTGCCAGTACCATGCTGTCTTGATTACTGTTGCTTTGCAGTAAGTTTTGAAATTGGGAGGTATAGGCCATACTCTATTTTTCTTTTTTCCAGATTGTTTTGGCTATCCTGGGTCCCTTGAAATTCTACATAAATTTTAGAATCAGTTTGTCCATTTCTACAAAGAAGGCATCTGAGATTCTGAAAGGCCTGCACTGAATCTGTTGATCATTTTGGGAAGAATGATAAATTATTTTTATTATTTAATTATCTCAATAAATATCAGCCTTTTTTCCATCTTTTTCTTCCTCCTCCTCTTCTTATTACTACCACTATACTACCACTATAACTATTACCTTTTAAGCATTATAAGAAGTAAATAAGATAACCCATGTGAAGTGCCAGCACGTAGTAAGAGTTCAATACACGTTTGCTATTAGTGTTTTGGGCTGGGCTCCGGAGGCTGTCCTAGACTGGCAGGAGAGTGGGCTGAATGACCTTCACAGTACCCCCTAACTCTGGTGGTGACCACACTGGAATGCAGGCTGTTGTTAGGTATGCTACAGGAACTCCCAAGTCAAGGACTTTTCTTTATCCCAAGCATGGTTTCCTACTGAGGGTCAAGGTCAAAGTCTCTGCCAGCGGACAGCACAACGTCTACTCATGTTCAGTCCCACAGGCCTGTAATCAGGAGCTCCCGTGAGTGACATAAACCACACACACTCAAATCAAAACACCTTCTCAGCTGCCTTGGCAAGAAGGGACGTTGGATGGCGTGGTAAGGAAAAGAGCAAGTTTGATTTGCATCTAGCCTAAGACATGGTTGAAAGCATGAGGGAACGGAGGCCCAGTAATGCTGTCCTTAACTAAAGTCCCAGAGTGAGTTAGTGTGGATGGTCATTCAGACAGTGTTTCTGAAACCGTAGTCACTCAAGGACCACCCTCATGATTTTTGGCCATAATATGTACCACGCTTCTTGATTAGTTTAGTAGTTTAATTTAATTCCACATGCTAGGAACAAATATATCTTATTATTTAAAAAAGAAATTTTATATTACTGCCTTAAATGAAAAACCCCTATCACATGCTTTAAGTAGGAGATAACCATGAAAGCAAATACAAAAGAAACAGAACCGTACAGTAAGACCATATAATAAAATGTTCTTTGTTTAAAAAGGAAGATTAGCAAGGTTTAGAGGGATTTAAAGACATCCTAGTGCCCAAGTGAAACGCTCTCCTTGACTTGATCAGAAGGACTGAAAGAGAACAGAAAAGGGGCTCACTTCCCTCCACTTAGTGATGGAGAGGTATGCTACGTATAGTTACCCTTGCACCCCAATGCTGTACACTAGGCTGAGGAAGGGGCTTGAGAAATGATGCTTTAACCCCCAGCTCTACTGCTCAACCACACTGGCATTCTCTGATGGTGGGACTCACATCACAGGCTCTGGGCAATGTCACCCACCCAAAGTGCTCTGAACTCACCATGAAAAATTCCATAGGAGCAGCATCAGAGCACTGTAGGGTCAGAGAAGAGTCCTGCATGGCTCGTCGGGATGTAGCCACGGGACTGCTTGGTTCTCAAGGTCTGCCCCTGCTCCACGAAGCCACCAAGCACACAGAGCACGAAGAGCATCGAACCCTAGAGAGAGCTGGATGATACCAATGCCACCTCCTGGAAGGAGCACTCAGGCCCTGGAGGCACCACGGCCTTGGCTGTCACCTACCTTCTTCCTCTGCACAAGGGTGGCCTTCCTGAGCTGAGATGAATCAAACCAGAGACCACAGAGAACTTGTCCTATTACAGTTTCCAAATACCTAACACCTGGGTTGTGAAGGATGACTCCACTTCAGGAGAACACCCTGGCTTGTCTCACAGCTCACAACTGTGTCAACCTTAGCACCTGGCCATGAGTAGCCCTGAGCCTGGAGAGAGAGGAAATCACAATCTAAGACCAACCAATTAAACCAAGATCAAGTCATGGAGCTCCATTTAGGACCCTGCATAGGGATTCCATGGAGGAAATGGGAAGTCTACAGAAATGGGAAAAATTAGATTCTGATATGAGATTCAGATAAAAGTTCAGGACAACAGAAAAAAATGCCACCAAACTGACATGCTCAAATGTATACACATATGGGACCCACCACCCAATAAAAGCATTATATAGAGCCATGATGGATTGATGGGACATTTTAAGGAAGTAGTTGAAAACTGATACCACCCCGGGGAGTGAAGTTACAGGTGTTCACATCTGTAGAAACCTGGAGACGAGGCCACAGAGGGGGCACCCAATGACTATTTGCTAAACCGAATTTGGATATGGGGGGCAGCACAACGCCTTCCATAACTCGATGGACAAACAGGGTCCAGGGAATGGTGTCCACAAGAGGAAGAGTCTCCAACCTTGCCTCTTGCTACTCTTGAGCCCTGCAGAGACTGAGCTGAAACCAATGAGAGGACACTTCCCCAGGGGCTACTGAGGTGGCTTTCAGATGCACTTGAAAGAAGAGTCCCCATCTCTTCCTCAGACACCAGGGGCTGGCCGAGCCCCTGCCCTGAATCCATGCTGTGTTATATGAAGCCTTCTGCTGGGCCTTCTAGAACCACCCACCTATTCACCTTCTGCGGTCCCAGGGGACAACGACAAGTGTTGTTCTTCTGATTTAAAAGCTTGACCTGTGAGCACCTTTGTGGAGACAGGACTCCTTTTTTGAATGGCTCAAGGACAGTTACTGAGACCCCCTCACCCCTCAACGGTACTACTATAGCCTCTGCTGAGTAGCCTACCCTAAGATGCTGTATGCTGTTTCTATCCTTCAGTGAATAAATGGCAATCTTATTCAACCACTTTGGGAAAGAGATCCAGAGCTGAAGGCTCCAGTGATAATTAACAATGACATTTACAAGGGTCCCCCACCTGGATTATTTGTAGTTGTGCCCACATTAGCCAATCTGCTCTAAATACGGAAATTCTTAACTTTTTTCCCCCCAGAGTAACAAACCCTCAGCAATCATCTGTAGAACTCATCACTGAAACAATTCTTCATTAAAACCTGAAGGATGTGATGCCTCAGCACCTCTGGATTTAGGCTCCAAAAGGAGACAGATATTCTTATCTGGTGGTGCCTTACCATCCCTGTGGGCTCAGCAGCTAAGGATGGCCTGTCCAGTATGTCCCTAGGACCCACTCTGTCCATGGAAGGTGTTTTCAGCTGCAGGAAGCCTAGGCTGGGGAGGGGAATGCTGACTTGGCTCCTTTTTATAAGTATCTAATCACCAAAGAGAGTTCTATTAAAATTTAGTCCCAGAATTCCCTGGTGACACAGTGATTAAGAATCCGCCTGCCAATGCAGGGGACATGGGTTCGATCCCTGGTCCAGTAAGATCCCACATGCTGCGGAGCAACTAAGTCCGTGCGCCACAACTACTGAGCCTGCACCCTAGAGCCCACGAGCCACAACTACTGAGCCTGTGTGCTGCAACTACTGAAGCCCGCGCGCCTAGAGCCCATGCTCTGCAACAAGAGAAGCCACTGCAATGAGAAGCCTGCGCACCGTCACCAACAGTAGCGCCTGCTTGCCGCAACTAAAGAAAGCCCGCGCGCAGCAATGAAGACCCAACGTAGCCTAAATAAATAAATAAATAAATAAATAAAATTTAGTCCCTTTTTCTTTGCTAAGAAAACCTACTTAGTGCTTCTAAGTGGTACCCAAGGCAACTTCCCACAGTCTCCATGGTGCCAAAGCTGGTGGTGCATTTTACAGAGCTGGCCTTCACCCTGGCAATGGTGGGCATACTTATAATCACAACTCGGAGTGGGAAGGGTCTTAGATGGAGTGTTTGTGATGGGCCAGTGCAAAACTTTCAGAGGTGCCCAAGATGTGAGTCTGTGATACAATGGTAAAGTGTATTTTCTATTGTCTCTGTCTCTGATAGCAAGAAGACAGAAACAAAAGGAAAGATCTTCCAAGAGATAAGCAGAGCATGCAAAGTGATATGCAATCATATTTGTTGATATGGGTAAATGTTCAGCGTGTATACTGAGTGTGAGGAGGGGTAAAAAAAATCAGGTATTCAGTTTGACACTAATTTTTTAAAAAAATAAATTTATTTACTTATTTTATTTTTGGCTGCGTTGGGTCTTCGTTGCTGCGCGTGGGCTTTCTCTAGTTGTGGCGAGTGGGGGCTCCTCTTTGTTGCAGTGCACGGGCTTCTCACTGCGGTGGCTTCTCTTGTTGCGGTGTACGGGCTCTAGGCGCGCTGGCTCAGTAGTTGTGGCACACGAGCTTAGTTGCTCCGCGGCATGTGGGATATTCCCGGACCAGGGCTCGAACCCATGTCCCTTGCATTGGCAGGCCGATTCTTAAGCACTGCGCCACCCGGGACGCCCTGACACTAATTTTTGTTTAAAAACATGTACCCATACATTGAAAGAAGTCTGGAAATACACACACCAAAATGCCAACTGTGGCTTCCTTGAGTAGTGAGGATACAGGTTATATTTATTTTCTTCCATTTTAAAGTCTGTATACTTGGGACTTCCCTAGTGGTCCAGTGGTTAAGAATCTGCTTTCCAATGCAGGGGACACGGGTTTGATCCCTGGTTGCGGAACTAAGATCCCACATGCCGCGGGGCGACTAAGCCCGCGTGCCGCAACTATTGAGCCCACGTGCTCTAGAGCCCGCAAACCACAACTAGAGAGCTTGCACGCCACGACTAGCTAGAGAAGCCAGCACGCTGCAGCTAGAGAAGCCCACAAGCCACAGTGAAAGATCCCACATGCTGCAACTAAGACCCGATGCAGCCAAATAAATAAATAAATATTTAAAAATAAACAAAGTCTGGGGGGCTTCCCTGGTGGCGCAGTGGTTGCGCGTCCGCCTGCCGATGCAGGGGAACTGGGTTCGCGCCCCGGTCTGGGAGGATCCCACATGCCGCGGAGCGGCTGGGCCCGTGAGCCATGGCCGCTGAGCCTGCGCGTCCGGAGCCTGTGCTCCGCAACGGGAGAGGCCACAGCAGAGGGAGGCCCGCATACCACAAAAAAAAAAATAAATAAATAAATAAAATAAACAAAGTCTGTATAGTTTACCTATGATAAACAAGTATTAATTGTGTAACAAAAATGTTATTAAGAATAAATGTGTGTGTGTTAGGGCATGCTATGCCAATGGGTCTGAGTCTCCTGCTGTCTGTTTTGCACCCTCCAGGGTGGAAAAAGACTAGCAGTGGAAGCAGAGCTGGCTTCCCTGAGCCTGTTTTCCAAAAGAAGTACCTTTTCAACAAATTTTTATAGCACGTAACATTACTAACTTAAAAAAAGAATGTCAATACAATGGGAGGCAAGATTCAGATACTGTGACACATCACGTTTTTGTCCCCACTCTCCATCTGGGCTCAGCTCTGAGATATTAGAACCCAGCTATGCCTCTGAATGTATTCATGGGCAAAGGCATCCAGGTGTCTATGGCCAAAATGCATCTTTTAAAATTTTAAGAAAGGATGCACCTTTCTCGATTAAGAGGTAAGAGGAGGAGCTGTCAGCCTGTATCTCAAATACCAGGCCCTGCTGGCACCTCATAGGCTATCACACATTGGGAAAGCCTGACCCTCATAATCCCACCTTTAGAAAACTTCATCCTGTGGCCAGGTATCAGGAGGATCCAACAAGTGTGCTGGAAAAAGTGGTCCCACCTCAAGGTGTATGTGCATATGGGTATCTGTGACGGGGATCCATGATAGAGATTGTCTGTCACATAAGCCTCAGCCCATGTATCTCCTTTTACCCTCACTTCCTTAGAACGTGGCAAAATGTATGAAATAATGCTTCTGGCTCAAAGCTTTGAGAAAGATGGAGAAAGGAATTTATGGATAGCCAGTTACAGATTACACAGATGAGACTGTTCAAGGGGTACCCCAGGTACCTAGACACTAAACTGGCCTTTTTATCCATTGCCAGCTGGCCTTGCAATGTGCAGCTGTTAAATAAACAAACAAAAAAGAATTCACGTTTTAATTAGACGAATTTGTGCTCCATAACTTGTCCATTTTTTTTCTAGAGCCAGTGTTTGTTATTTCTTTGCAATTTCAGAAGTTATGAAATGATGCATGGTTTTATTGGAGCTGAAGTCAACCAATACCATTCATAATTATGAACAATCTCTGTTATTGTTAGAGGGAAACGCCAAGGCATCTGTGCTTCCCAAAAACACATGGGGGAGAATTCCAGTTTGGAAATGGAACGGCTGTGTTTTCCCCCTAGAGTTAAATTTACACAGATGGATTTCCAGGGAGATCTTGGCATTCTTCTGGTTGGAAGAGCAGGGTGGCCACCAGGATATATGATTTCTCCTCTCTCCCTCCTCGGTCAGACAGAGGGCATCCATGTTGTAACACTCTGCACACTGGTAAGTAACCGTTAAATGCCTGTCTCCCCTCCAAGAGGATAGGATTCATGAAAGTAGAACAACATCTGTCTTATTCACCCCAATGCGCAGCTCTATGTCTTGCATACAGTAAGTGCTTGATAAATGTCTGTTGAAAGGCTGCACAAATCCCACTAGCCTAATGTCACTACTCTTTAGTTCTTTGATTCTTTATATTTATCTGCATTGGGTGATAACATCTACAGCTACAGGAGAGACCAATCTAAACACAAAAGAGAGAGAAGAATAAAATGATGATGATGATGATAGCAAATATCCTGTGAGTGCCTGTTATGTGCCAGCAATAAGCTAATAAGCACTTTATGTTCAGCATGCCACTTAATCCTCACAACAACTTTATAATTAGGTCCTATTATTACTCCCATCTTTTAGACGAAGTAACTGAGGCCCAGATAAATTACATAAACTTACCCAAGATCACCCAGCAGTAAGTGGTGGAACTAGACACAGACACCCAAATGCACAAACCCACACACTCCACCAACACTGCCACTGGCTAAAGCACTTCTCACTGCCTTTTCCAGAATGTATTCAGAATCTGAAAATACTTAATGGTGGTAAAACTTGATTCTCTATTGATGACGCTGACTTTGTGAAATAAAAGTCATTCAAAGCCAGAAGATGTGTAATGATCACAGAGGATCACTGAGTTTGGGAACAAAGCTGCTGGTGTGACTACAATGCCATGAGACCAGTTTGCTCTGGTGAATCACGGACCAGCTTGGAAAGGTCACTCCAGGAGAGAAGTAGCACACTATAGTGAAACACAGCCCTTGACTGGACGTTAAGAGGTTTGTTTGCAGGGTAAACAAAGACTGGTACTTCATTTCTCTGACCTTGGCCAATTAAAGTGACTGGGCTGGCCTGAACCAATGCAGTTCACACTTATTTGGAAGTCATCACTGGGAATCTCTAAAGTCCCTAAGAAGGACACCTCTACTTGCCCTTCCTTTCTTCCAATTTACCTCAGACAGTAAATTCTGAGTGTGTGTGTGTGTGTGTGTGTGTGTGTGTGTGTGTGTGTGTGGTGGGGGAATAGAAAAGATACAATTTACCAAAGGCTCCCTTTTCTCCAACATGATCTATTTTGCAAGGCTTACCTAAGGTTAGATTCTTTGAATTAAATTACAGTGAGTATTGCCCATACCATTAATTTCTTCTCCTTAAAGTGGATCAATGTTGATTTGCCAGCAAAGGTCAACCAGTTCGGCAGCTTCAGGAAAGATCTAGGAAGCAATGATGGAAGAACACTGTTTTCGCTTTAACTAAGAAGTAGAATTGAGAATCATGCCCGAACTCAAAGGGAGACCTGGGCTGACGAAGTCTTTATCTTAAGACTGATGGTGAGACTTCCCTGGTGGTGCACTGGTTAAGAATCTGCCTGCCAATGCAGGGGACACGGGTTCGATCCCTGGTCCAGGAAGATCCCACATGCCCCAGAGCAACTAAGCCCATGTGCCACAACTACTGAAGCCCGCATACCCTAGAGCCCACGCACCGCAACTACTGAGCCCGCATGCTGCAACTACTGGAGCCCGCGCACCTAGAGCCCTTACTCCGCAACAAGAGAAGCCACTGCAATGAGAAGCGAGCGCACCGCAACAAAGAGTAGCCCCCGCTCACCGCAACTAGAAAAAGCCTGCGCACTGCAACAAAGACCCAACGCAGCCAAAAATAAGTAAAATTTTTTTTTAAATTAAAAAAAAAAAAAGAAGACTGATGCTTAGCTTCCTTGTGTCAAAATGCACTGACTCAAAAGAGTCACCATCTCAGGTAAAAACAGGGCAGGCTTGATCCCCCTTTGTGATGATTTCCAATGACAGAGACTCACCCAAGTCATGTACATAAAGTGCCACTCCATTTCTCCTCCTATTTTACACATGGCCATGAGATCCACACAGGTCAAATGGTGAAGATAAATATCTTACTTCCCGCCAGAATCAATGCACATTCATCTTACTCCAACAGGCAAGTGGCTAGCTACAAGGTGGGGTTACTCTTTCTTAGCCCCAGCAGAGAGCTGGGTGATGGGGGCAGACGGTGAAGGACACAAGAGACTGCAGTCTACACAGCAGGACAGCCAGGGAGGACAGAGGAGGGCTGGGCATACTCCACAAATCCATCAAAATCCCACGGAAAATGGAAGGTTCTCTCTTAGCAAGCATTCCACCATAAGCACCACCTTTGGAAACAAGTTTTAGATTGGTGTGTGCTCTAAAGGAGCCAAGGGGAAATGGTGGATGGGCAGGGGCTGCGAGAGTGGAGGATGATCACCTGGGCTGCTCTCCAGGTGCACTAGCACCCTCTACGTCCTTGTGGTCTCTGCAGGCATCAGCTTCCTCATCTGTAAATGCACCGGGCTGCATGCTCTTCTAAGATCCCGTCTTCTCTAAGAGTCTAAATCTCTATCAAGTCGCCAGATGATCTGTATGGACTGAGACTTTTATTAACATCCTAAAGCCCCCTGCAATCAGAGGTAAGTACTGAATTTCTTTGAGGGAACCAAAGGCTAGAAGAAATATTGCACCTCAGTCATCAGTCCTCAAGACAGCATGACCTTAACACCCTTTCCCCCACCTCCAACAGCACCCTGAGAGCCGTAAGCTGTGGCTAAGTATGTCTGCGCGGTCAGAGAACAGGTGTCGTTTCTAGAATTCAAGCACTGGAGCTACATTTAAACTCTCTGATGAGTCGGTGGGGAGAGAGACATGGATAACATTTTCCGGGCAAGCAGGTGGCTGAACATTAACTAGCCAGGTGCAGGGCAGCTGCAGATGGCCGTGTGCTCGCCACTCCAAGGCAAACAGGTTTCCGACACAGACGGATGACCATGGGGAGAGAGGCAGACTGGTTTCCTCAATTCCTAGGGCTAGAATGTGCTCTCCTGGAGAATCTTTGAGTGGCAAAGGGCCCCCTGCACACCCACTGTGGTCATTAGACCAGGAGCGTTGCGGGGAGGGTAAAGGGGAGTGCTGGTCCTATTTGTACCTCAAGAACTCCTATCCCCTCACAGAACACCCTCTGGGTATAGCAAACGAGCCCGGGAGTGGGGAAAATGGGAGCTGCAGAACTGAGAAGCTACTTCAGCTTTGAAACAGCTCACAGGCTCCTCCAGGCTTTTGCCTTTGGTGAGATCTCCCCAAACTGGCTATCAGAACCCCATGGGAGAGCCTGAGGAACTTCAGGCCTGGCTGAATCACAGTAACCTCTCTTTCCAGCTAAACTTCCTGAAAGACAGCATTCAGCTGCAGGCCACGCCCTCCCCAGAGATCTGCCCCCCTCCCCGGCCATAAGTAACCCCAGCCTAAGGACATTCTGGGCCAGGGGGCCAAGGTCATGAACCTGGTTGGTCACACAGGTTTTGCTCAGGCCTTTGCTGCTCCCTAGACTGGTTACTATTGAGTCCTCCAGCCAGAGAGGGTAGGACAGGGGTGTGACCACTCACCTCCAGCCAGAGACCAGGTGGGTTGGGCCACTCACAGTCCTTAAAAGTCCCTAACTCTAGGTAAACTCGGACTCCTTCAAGAATAAAAACAATGCGGGTGTGGGTGTCTGGAGGGAATGTAGTGGAGTCAACCTCCCAGCTTAGGTGACAGGCAGACCTTAGGTTACTGAAGGCAAAGAGAGGCCAGGGATAAATCAATACCAGGCTTCCCGGCAGAGCCGGGTTAGCACAGTGTCTGGGCTGCTTATTTTGGTCCAGTGCCTTGGTTTTGTTTTCTCAAGAGAGGGTAAAGTCAACATCAGCAGGCCAAGGGTTTGCATGCCATTTTGTGGTGCCAACTCACAGAGGAGGGAATGCGGAGCGTTTGCGGGGCAAGGGTGTCAAGGTGGCCAAGGGACTCTTGGTCCCCCTTGGACAGCTGGGTGCACTTCCCCTTCCAAAGCAGCTCCCCAGGGAGCAAATTTCCTGTGGCACTCCCAAGGTAAGCAGTTCTGCTGGCAACTCTCTGGCTGGGACAAACACAGACCTTGCGTAGTAACCAGGAATAGAAATCCACAAGGCTTGGAACCTCAAGGCCCGAAATGTTCAGATGATAACTGTCACCTTCCAGGAAATCACCTCATGCTCTACTTCTGAGTTCCACGCCGAGATGTGCATCCTCTCGGGTGCTGGCTCCTCATTCATGTGCAGGGAGGACAAGGCAGAGGAAACAACAGCCTTGCCCTGCGGAAAGCCGCTCACTTTTACCCTGGGCACCTACTCGGCTGGAATCTGACTCTCAGAAATGAGCTTTGCTCTCCAGACAGGGAAGGTCATCCATTCACTAGACACCGGGGGGACAGAGCGAACAAAACAAAGTTGCTGCCTACACACAGCTCTCACTGCGGTGATAGTGATATTAATAGGTGAGCTCTCAGTAAGCACTGGCTTTGCACTGGACACCATTCTAAATGCTCAACATGGATCTTGTATAATCCTCAAGAGAACCTTAGGCTCACAGGCCCTACTATGAGCACCCCACTTAAGAGAGGAGGAAACAGAAAGACAGAGGAAGTAACATTTCGTGGTGATGGCAGGATTCAAACCCACTTAAACACTCTGATACTCTGCCTCCCGAGCTATGTGACAGTCACTGATACCATTTCCTGATGGGGAATTCTTTTTGGCCTGTCTTGAAAGCCATTTCTGTAGAGGATGTGTTTTACTCACAAAATGGAAAGTGCCGGTAGGCTTTCTTAGGACAATAAAAACAGAATCACGAGGATATAAAGAAGAGGAGATAATCTTTGTGAAGCTGTCTTTCTTCTGTCCTTCTAGTTAGAAGAAGCTGGTTGGAGGGCACTCCACCCTCACCCCTTTTGTAAAGTCCTTTATGACCTATTTTTAAAAATATATTTTATGATTAAAGTTTAAAAAAAACAGGAGTGTATCAAATAAAGAGTAAAAGTTGGGTATTACCTTGTGTGAGTGATCTAGTTGGTCTGTGGCTGGGGCAAGACCAGCTCTGTGAGAGGCCAACAGTTTTTCATGAGTTCTGAGGTCAAACAAGTGTGAGAAACTCTGAAGTATACAAAAAGAGCTGCTGGGTTTGTTGTTTTTTTTAACTACAGAACTTCTCAGAGCATTTAATATGCTAAAGACCATTGTGTCTCTCCAAGATGGGGATACAGGAGGTAGCATTTTCTTACTTGACCGTACAACTATTTTAGGGGGAGGTGTAGAACAAATATTAAAAGCTTGTGAAACCAGAAATCCAAGGAATATGAACCTGGGAAATGCCTGACTCACTGGAATCACTTTCTCTGCCAGAAGCACCGTTTTTCTTACTGGGCACATTTTTGAAGATGCGTGAATTTCTCCAGCAACTACCTCAGAGTTACAAGTCTTCAGAGGGTCAATCGTGTTAGAGTAGGCATCAGGAGGTCCTTGCATCAGGGTTTCAGGGATTTTTTTTTTTTTTTTTTTTTTTTTTGTAGGGGAGGCTGTAGGAAGAAGGACCATCAAAAGATAAGCAATAGTAAAGTAAGAACTAAAAAAAAAAAAAAAAAGGTTCTAGACTGGGTTCTGCAACTGTCTTGCTGCGTGCCCTTAGGTAGGTCCTTTACCCTCTCTGGGCATCAGTCCGGTCCACACTCACCCTTCTGCAATAGATGGGAATGGACCAAATGGTCTGGGGGCCCCTTCAGCTCGCACATTGTATTTCTCACTCTGACCTGCCACCTAAATGCAGAAGTGCTGGTGGGCAGCCCTGGGGATGACACTGTAACTGAGACACACCTGTCTCCTGAGACCAGGGGCCCTGCCCTGCAGAACGGGAAGGGTATCAAGCCTCAAAGGAGCAGAGGCCCCTGCAGAAATATAGGTTGGGCCACCAAGGAATCAAAAACACTTGACCTCAGATGCCAGTACCTAGTATCAAGCCTGGTGACTTTGGAAAGAATCACAGATGAGCCCCTTGAAGCAGCTCTGTGCACAGTCTGTGTTCAGGTTTGTTTAGGTGGTTCAGAGGGTACGGTGTGTCCACTCTCTTCCCTGATCCAGTCCCAATCCCCACTCCTGTCACTGCCTCTCCTTCCCAGCTCCCCCTGCTCCCTACCAGTCCATAAGCACCTCCAGGTGCACCATGTCCTGCAAGGGCCCTAGGCCCACACACTTCCTTCTCATCCATTCCACGTCTTCCCAGTATCCTCACATTGTACCCAGTTCTTCCTATTGCCCATGATCCCCCAGTCCTCCTTTTATTGAGTCAACAAGTATTTATTAAGCACACAAAACATGTCAGGTGCTCTTCTATGTTCTGGGCATAGGGCAGTGAACAAAACAGACCTGGACTGGGCTCTCAGGGGACGTATATTCTAGAAAGGGAAAGCAGAAAATGAACAAAAAAGCACACGAGAGGTAGTCATAAGTGAAGAATTAAAGCAGAGTATGGGAACAGCGAGTGATGAGGAATGCTATTTTAAAAGGCAGGGAATCGTGGAAGCCCTCTTGGAGGAGGTGACACTTGGGCAGAGACCTGAACGAAGGGAGTCCCTTCCCTGGGTAAGAGTGAGTTTGCTCTGAGCCCACCTCCAAATGGCTCGCGAAGCCAGCCACCCTGGGTTTCAGAGTGTCAGGACCTGAACATGGAGCTGGGTCTGAACAGGAACCAGCCAAGCCCTTCACAGAGAGAGTAAGCCAAACTGCCCAGGTCACGGCAGCATCCTCTCTGTGGACCTGAACACCCTCATTCTCACCTCTTGCTGTCTTTGGGACCTGGCTTTGCGATGTACCCGTGGGGTGGAGGTTAACAAGACAAGGAAAGTGAACAAAGCGTCAGCTGTTTCCCTACAGAGACAGACATCCAGGGCCCCAACGCCACAGCCCTGGACTGTGAGGGTGCAGACTGGCAGATTATGGTGGGGCTGGGCCTCCCTTTCTATCTCTGGGCCTCAGTTTCCCATCTGTGAAATGTGAGGACTGGATGGTCTCTAAGAGCCCTTCCAGTTCTAAACCACTGTATGACTCTGGACTGGCACAAACTGGGTTTCCAGGAAGAAGCAAACAGAGACACAGAGAGTGAAGAAACCTTATGGTTTCTGTGGGAGTGAAGTGGAACACCTTCACTCCCACACTGGAGAGAATAACTGGAAATGCAGTCGCTGAAGCATTAGCCCAAAAAGAGGTCCTTCTGGGAGGCCCTTAGCTCCCTGACATCAAAGTCTTGTGGGCCGAGTCTCAGTGGTCCATTTCACACACCACACTGGACCTCTGGTTTATATAAAACAGACCATAAAGATTATTCCAACAGTTTCAGGGATATTTTATACCCTCCCCGCCCGCTCCCTGGCTGGGGATGAAGGGCAGAGCTATAAAATCTGCTTGGGAGGCAACCCCTTATCAGGGGGCCGGCAAGGCACTGTTTGTTGAAGGCCCCGTTTGCCCAGGTGCAGCCACCATCCAGGTCTGAAACAACAGATGGCCCGGGCTTGGAAGCGAACATCCCGTTTCCTCCGGACAAGCCATGTTTACACAGGGACAAGCGGCATCAGATCCTGCTGAGGGCCGTGGAAGAGACCAGGCCCCACACCAGGCTCCACTGGGGCCCCTGCACACTGGGCTGAACGACTCCTGGGTGTATAAAACTCACACCAGGAGCATACCACCCACGAGCTAAACGCAGAGCAGCAGTTTTAATTGGAGTGTTTGAAGAAATTATGTAAGTTGCTAAATAATCGAAAGCATCATTTTTATAGTATATAGAGGGGTTTGTTTTATAATATAAAGGAAATGCAAAAATTCACATTAATTTTTAAAATAAAAAGCCAGATATCAAAGAATCTCTGAGCTTGAGGTGGGCTGCTTCAGGTGATGCTCTTTGACCTTCCTGGGCACACACTCACCAGCCTCTTCCACAAGGGCTACTTAGTACAAAAGCTTGAGAAGCTTTAGGGGTACATATACTTGGGCTTTCTTTCATTCCACACATACTCACTGGGTGTCTGACCTGTGCCAGCCATGGTTTTAGGCACTTTGGGGTTAGATGCACTTGAGTTTCTGGGCCTCAAGTTTGTTGTTTGTTTGTTTTGTTTTGTTTAAATCTATAAAATGGAGATAATGAATTTACCTCATTGGGTTATTGTGAAGATTAAATTCTTTCTTTTTATCTACCTACCTACCTACCTACCTAGCTATCATCTCCTAGAACAGCGCCTGGTAGTCAGCAGAGATCCAATTACTTGTAGCTCCTGTCCCCCAACCATGGGTAAAGGCAACAGTGATGTCTTCCAACAAAGCAGACATCCCTTAAAACAATTCCACTTCTACCCTCCAAATCCTCCTTTCAACCACTAAAGTCATTTGTCATTTCTCCTCCAACACAAAAGTTCACTGAGCAGCATTACCTTATACAGAGAAGGCTAATTTGTTCAACCAGCAAATATTTATTGAGTTCCTACTCTGTGCCAGGTATACCATAGAGAACAACAGAAAACCCCTGCTCCCCTGGAGCATACATGGGGGAAGATAGACAACAAACAAACAAAAATATACAAACACACCAGGTAGCAGTAAGTACTTTTAGGAAACACAAAGCAGGGTAAGGGAGTGGGCTGGGATGCTAATTTACATAGGGTGGGGTGGTCTGAAAAGACCTAAGAAAGTGACATTTACACAGACCTGAAGGAAGAAGCAAGGTGATGAGGGGAGGAGACAGCGTGCAGCAGATTAATAAGCAGACCTGGGACTCGGCACCCAGGTTTCTGAGCCCCTGGTGCTCTTCCCACTGCACTAGCTCTAGGCCAGCAGAAGGGAGGGAGGACACCGCCGTGACCCATGGGCGCATGGGAGAAAGTGTTATTTCCAGTTATAATTTTTAGTTAACTTTTCTATTTTTCTTTTTGTCCTTATGCATTTTAATATACATAATATAAAAATACATGTACTGGGGATACAGACTTAAACATCTTTTACTAAAGACGTGCAAAGTCCGAAATGCCTGCAAAGCCCTGCTGCTCCCTAGATGAGTCTCTACCTACCCTATTCCAGCCTGGCAGGGGCCCTGACCAAGCCCGGGGGAACTCTCCTCGCCAGTTGCACATGGAATGCAAGAACCTGCCCAGATGCAGGCAGGCTGGCCTCCCTCCCTGGCTCAGGAAAGTGCCGTCAGCTCCAGAGCAGTGCTCAGGGCCGACTGGTCATGCCAACTCTGGGTGACACCTTCCAGTCAATCCTGCTATGCTGCTTCAGGTAACACAGCCCAGCACGGCCCTCTCGGTCCAGGGGAGCCAGGCAGATGCAGCCACCACAGCGGGCTGTGCACTCCCCTCAGCCTCCCTGACCGCAGATTTCACTCAGCTCCAGCCACGCCTGGCGATGCTGAAGTGTACCATTTCATTGATTATATCACCAGCGAGAAAGGTCAAAAGGCTGCTGATGGAGACAAACAATACCCCCATGTCTCATTTTGTTAGCAAATCAATAGTAATACAGCCAGGGAAAGAGGTGGGATAGGTTCAGTATTTACTGAGTCAGAACAATCAGTTCTCGCTGCTCAAGTACAGTGGTGCCTCCGGTGGATGGTGCTGGTCAGGAAGGGAGCAGCTGAGGGTGCAGATCAAACACTCCTCAAGCCCCAGACCAGGCTCAGGCCTGGGAGTCAGGACAAGAGCCGCACAGCTCACTCCCTGATGTGCCAGGACCAAGCCAAGAGCTAGGCTGCGGAGGCCACCACAGCTGCGTTCCTCCCAAGCAAGGGACACCTCAATGCTTCCTGGGCCGAGCAAGTAACACGCGTGTAAAGCAGGAAGGTGGTGAGACAGGAGGGAATGGAGGAGCCTGAGGGTGGCAGCCGGAGAATACACTCTCGTCTAAGGTGAGATGAATTACATGTCTGTCTTTCTTCTCCTTCTATTTTTTTTTTTTAACACTGTACAGGCCAATAAAACAAAATGATTCCAACAAGAAAAGGTCCCCCTCATCGAAAAAGCCCATCCCATACAACACAGCTGAGGGTGGGTGAGGTCTGTGGGTAACCATACCGTAATCTCTGGTCTGAAGACTGTTCCAAAACTTTCTAAAGACCCACTTTTAACATCCTAAGAAAAGCAGCGTGGTGCCGAGGATGGGGTGGTTTCTGCAGGGCAGTGTGTGCAGCCTCTTTCTCTCGACCTCTGATCTTTCCCACCTCAGTGGACAGCATCACTACCACCCAGATGCACAGACCAAAGACCCTGGGATCCCACAGCCGAACCGGGGAGTGCACTGGAGCTGGCTCAGTCGCGCTCACAAGAGCTAACTGCATCGTCCACTGTGAGGTTGGTAGCCTGGAATCAGCCATGGTGGGGATATTACACCACAGAAACTGGCACACTACACCCTGGCTAGCTTACCAGCATTCCACTGTCCTAATTATATGTAAACCCTATTGACTCTACCTCCAAAATAGCCTGATTCCAGTAATTTCTCACAGTCCACTACCAGGTCCCAGTTGCCACCACCTGGAAGACCACAATGGCTTTCTTCCTGTCACCCTGCTTCCTTTCTTGCCCCTCCACTGCCATCCTCCCCAGAGCAGCCAGAGTGAACTTTCCAAGTATAAATCAGAGCATAGCTGTCTTCTAATTAGCTCCCTCCAACAGCTTCTCAACATGCTCAGAAAGACTTCCTGAGGGCCCTGCCGGCCCCTCCCAGAGCTCCCTCCTCTCCACTTTCTCCCTCACTTACCTGCCTTCAGCCACCCTGGCAGCCTTCCCGTCTCCAGGTCATCACATGCTCACCACTATCTGTTCCTTCTGTTTGGAAAGTTCTTTCCCCAGGTCTCTGCATGGCTGCCCCTTTCTCACCACTGGAGTCTAAGCTCAGAATTCATTCCTTAAGGAAGACCTCCCCTGACCACCCTAGCTAAAGCAGCCCCCCAGCTAGCCTCCATCACACTTCCCTCTTTTACTCTCTGGATGGCCTTCAGTACCTGCAATTTATTATTTGTGTGTTTGTAGGTCTTCCTGAAACTAGAATGGCAGCTCCCTGAGGGCAAGGACTCTGACTCTTCCTTTTACAGCCACATTGCCAGTGCTAGAACAGTACACACAGCAGACATGTCATTACTGATAAATGGAGCTATGATTATTAGGCCACTGATTAACCCATTCCCTCTCTGCTAGAGTGGACTCCATCCTCCCATTAGAAGGCAGGGAAGATACTCTGGCCCCATCAGAAAGCACATACCTCGGTGCTAACCTGACAACCAAGTAAAGCTCAGATTCAACTAGTTACAGGCCAAATAATTCCTGTTAGTACCCTCCGGGTGACCAGGGAGTCAGCACTTCCAAACCTTCATTTCCTCATCTGTAAAGCTAGGAAAATCATACCTGCCTCAAGGGATTACTGTAAATCAAAGTAAATGCCGAGCCCAGGCCTGGCATACAGTAGGAACACATTAGTGTCCTTTTCATGGTACCACCCACTATACCTTCCATTCCTCCATGAGTTACCTGGTACCCCTGACATTGTAACACTTGACATTTCTTGCCCAGAAAAGAACAATTCTGACTTTGCTCAACTCTCCTCAAACAACCAGATACAACGACAAAGCCCTCATTCCAATGAGACAGCATAAATGCCACATTCTGCTCTACAGTGATATAACGCTTTCCCTGTGGCTGCCTCGTGTCAGGGGCAGCCTGGCACAGCTGAGGGCCCAGAGATATGGGGCACCACCCCATCCCACTTTAGCTGGCTCTCGTAAAGAGAGGGGACACTACCAGCTGCCCAGAAAGATCTCATTGGCTGCCAAGCTGCACTCAGCCTAAGCAGAGCCAGGGAGCCCTGGAGACGACAGTGCATCTCTGTCCCGGAGTGCGATGTGAATGTTTTCCAGCCATCTCTCTGAAAGGGTCTTGAAATGCAGGGTTCACTTGGGAACCTGGAGGTGTCCAGATGGGTTAGAGATGGGGCAACTGAGTCCCAAGGAGCCAAATGGTCCCTGGTTGCATCACACTATAAGCGTAAGTGAGCAGACTACCCCCAGGTCCCCTGACTATGCCATGCAGCCTTATGTCAAAGCAGAGGGGCACTGATGTGGGCAAGAGTGAGTCAGGCATCTGCTTGCTGTCCTACTGGGTCGCTGCCGCCGGAAATCTACAGAAGCCTGAGGAACAAACTACAGAAAGGCCTTGCCAAAGGCCACCTCCAGGAAGAAAGAATGGGACCTCTCACTTGTCTGTGAGTTCCTCTCTCCAAGGCTGGGCCAGGGTCAGGTTCAACACCTCTATCCCATGGGACTGGCCTCCAGCTTAGCGGAGACCACAGGGTCTAGAAAGCCTGACAGAAGTGAATACAGCTGGTGCAGAGGAAGACGTACTAGTCAGGGAGTCACAGGCTACATTTTGGCCTCTACCATTACCTGAAGCATCACCGGAGGCAGCGTCCTTCCCCAATGAGCCTCGGATTCTCAGCTGTGAAACGAGGGGCTGGGACTGGTGACCTCTCAGGGTCCCTCCATCTCTAACGGTGCTCATACAATTCATTCATTCTTTCTGGTCCTCAGTCATTCATCCAACATACATTCCCTGAGCATCTTTTCTGGGCCAGGCACTGTGTTAGGTACTACGGGGGATGAAAGAGATGGATAAAATGCAGTCCTTTCCCTGAAGGAGTTTGGAATCTTATCCCTTGTCAAGTTACTTAACATCTCCAAGTCTTAGTTTCCTCAAAATAAAACAGGTTTGGTAACAATTCCCACAGCTAACACCAAATAAGCATTTACCAATGTGCCAGGACTGATCCTCATAACCCAGAGGCGGGTACTATCATCTTCCTCACTTAACAAAACCAAGAAGTCAAGCACTTTTCCCTAGGTCACTGTGATAAGCAGAATAATGACCTTCCCAAAGATGGCCACACCCTAATCCCTGGAACCTTGCAAGAGGGGCTTTGCAGATGTCATCAAGGTTATGGACACTGAGAAGAGGAGATTATTCTGGATTATCCAGATAGGCCCAATCTAATCACACGAGTCCTTAAAAGCAGAGGACCTCTCCCAACTGGGTCGGAGAGAGATGCAAATCTAGAAGAGGGATCAGAGAGGCGTGATGAAGCAGGACTCAACTCACCACTTCTGGCACTGAAGATGGAAGAAAGGGGCCACAAGCCAAGGAATGTGGCGGCCTCTAGAAGTTGGGGACAGCCCTCGGTTTACAACCAAGAAGAAGAGGGGGACTCCTACAACTGCAAGGAACTGAATTCCACCAACAATCCAAAAGATTAAGAAACAAATTCTCCCTACAGACTCCAGAAAGGAACACAGACTGCCAATACCTTGATTTTAGTCTGATGAGACCTGTACCAGACTTCTGACCTAAAGCACGCTAAGAGAATAAATGTGTGTTGTTTTAAGCCATGAAACTTGTGGTAATATGGAACAGCAGCAAGAGAAAACTAATATAGTTGCTACACACCCAGAAGGTGTTGGAGCTGGGTGCTGGGGCTCCAGGGCCCGCATTCTATGTAGGACCTTTGTGCATAACATGGACACTCAACCATGCTGTGATGCTTATCTTATGGAGAGTGCCTGAGATAACCCTCACCACGCCTGCTACACAGCAAGTGCTCAAAATATGGTACTACTATTGTCACCCTCCTCATCAGCTGTTACAATTTAGCAGCAAAGCTATGTTGCACTGTTTCCCCATGTATCAAATGAAGGGACTGGACTACACACTCTCTTGCTCTCCCCGGACCTGGCTCTTCTGGGTTTATCCTCTGCTCACCCCATTTCTGCATTTCCACCTAAGATGGAAGCACATGATGCCAGGCTCCAGGGTGAGCCTCAAGCCTTCAGTGGGGCTGACAGAATTCCCTGCACCTGGTGAGCACACATGAAGGGGATAAGATCTCACAGGGGCAATGGCTTTCATGCTCTTTTGGAGGCCACCAATCCAGGGAATTCCAGGGCTCCAGAGCTTGGCAGGGGTGGGGGGGTGCGCATTCTAATCTAGATTGTCACATCACCCTGGCTGTAGAGGGGCAAACCCCAGGCCCAATTAAGGGCTTATTTTATTATTTTTTAAGGTTTTATTTTACGGATACCTTTAGACGGGCAGCCTACTACATCCTGCGCTAACAACTCTAGTGTTCTACAATATCTAGGGAGCAAGGGGGTCCTCTACCAACCCCACGGTCTGTTGCAGAAATAATGGAAAAGGACTGCAAAGCTTGTTGCAAATAGAGGAGGCTGCCTCACTTGCCCTCCAGAGCTGTGAACACGTTGCTGCTCCCTCCCACTGACATGCTCTGTTCTTAATAAGGCTCCCATAAAGATCTCTCCTTCGAGATAATCATAGACTCTCAGGGGCATGCCACTCTTAGCTGTCAGCATCACTTAGGAAGACCTTATAAAGGCTTTCTAAACCTCCTGTTCATCTCAAAGTTGAGCTCTCTTTAAAACCCTGTTAAATCCCATTGCAAAACTTCTGTGCTTGATTCCTAGCTTTTTTCCTAAGTTTCTCCCACACCTTACCTGGCCTCCTTCTCCCCACCCCCAGAAGCAGAGGCTTGGGTCCAATGGCTACATTCTCTCTGAGCACCATTGCTGGCTCTGGTGCTGGTCACCCTTCCCTCTGCCTTCATTTCCTCTCACACCCTGGGCGGGATGAAAAATTAAAGACCACAGGACACTGGTGCATGTACAACTTTGCCAAAATAATAACGATGACCACAAAGTCACACCCGTGCTTCCATCCTCTGTTCACTGTGACAAGCTGCCTTTGGAGAATTAAAAACTGTTCTCAAAGAACAAGGCTATAATCTCATTATCTGGTCCGGACCTTCTTAATCTGTCATCAAGGCCAGGTGTGGCAGATCTGCTGACTGCCTTTGGGAGACTATTAACCCCCATATACGAATATTGTTCTTACAAATGCAAAAAAATGCAGGAGCATTTTTCTGAGACTCTTCATAGCTTCCATCAGTTTCTCAAAGGAGTCTGTGACCCAAAAGACATTAAGAATGCTGGTTTTAGGAACTAAACTCCTCCAGGAGGCTCTGATGAACACTTACTGGAGAAAGTTCAAGTATCATTCTGTTCTGGTAGCCTGGAACTGTCATGGAACCTGGCCACAGTAGGCTCTTAGTAAATGATTTTTTTTATATAAATTTATTTCTTTTATTTATTTATTTTTGGCTGCGTTGGGTCTTTGTTGCTGCACGCAAGCTTTCTCTAGTTGCGGCGAGTGGGGGCTACTCTTCGTTGCGGTGCGCAGGCTTCTCATTGCAGTGGCTTCTCTTGTTGCGGAGCACGGGCTCTAGGTGTGCAGGCTTCAGCAGTTGTGGCACGAGGGCTCAGTAGTTGTGGCGCACGGGCTTAGTTTCTCCGCGGCATGTGGGATCTTCCCAGACCAGGGACCGAACCTGTGTCCCCTGCACTGGCAGGCAGATTCTTAACCACTGCCCCACCAGGGAAGTCCCAGTAAATGATTTTTAAAAGAATGATTTTGAAAGCACCCTCCGAGGTGATTTCTTCATGGGGGGAGGAAAGGGTGCATGGGGGAGGTGGGGGTGAATTTTTGCAGGCAGGTGGATATGACGGCAGACCCCCAGGCTTGGAGGCCTAGAGTTCTGGTCCCAGGTCTGCCTCCAACTTCAGTTTACCAGCAAAAAGAGGCCAGAGCCATCTGTCCTGCATGGCTGTCCAAGGAGCTATGGGGAGCTTTGTCATCTTCTGCCTTTCCTGTTGTGTTTCTGGGGCTACCATTCCAGTCCTATTGTTTCTCAGCATCAGGATGACATAAACGTTTCCTCTGTTCTATTGGATATTTGGACTGACCAGGGCCTCCTCTAGCTCCAGAAACTCAAATTCTCAGGCTTTGGAGGGCCCAAGGCACCAAGGCCTACTCTACTGACGGGAGCCATGTGGTAGGTTTTCCTGCTGCTCTGGGACCTTTAGTACACACTTCCAGATGCTTCTCTCTCAGGGGCTATTTCACAGGCTGGGGGCTTCAGGATTCTTCCGGAGAACAGAGGAAGTCAGAGCCATGACAGAGCCACACAAAAAGCAGAATGTGGCAATGGACAAGGGCCTGCATCAATGGTCAAGAGATGATGGTTCAAGTCCTAACTTGTGGTATGTTCCTTGACCTAGGAAAAGTTAAGTTTCCTCTCTGTGTATTAGTATCTTTATCTGGGGGATGGGGCCTAGGGTGGGAGAAGGAAAGATCTCTTATTATCTGACACAAAAGAAAAGTCTTTAAAGACCTCTGGTTTTCTGGAAGGCAACTGCAGTCATGATGCTCTGACAAACTCAAGGGCCCCTCAGGAAGCCTTTTGCTGTGAGAAAGTGGAAGCAAGAACAGAGATGTGATGGGGCACATCAGCTTTCCAAGACTGGCTGGCTTCTGAACCACACAAGAGCCTCCTCCCTAAGTTGGGGTCTTGCCAGAGAGGGGAAGGTTAGGTGAGAACTCACTGCCAGAAGGTCTCTGGAGCTCCAGGAAGGCAGGGGAATAGGAAGGGTAAATCATAGCAGATCTTAACCCAATGTGGTGGTTTCAACTCAAGATCCCGTGGGATGGGAACGCTGTGGTGATGGGGCACCAGTACCCTCCCCGAGTCCACCACATCTCCACCAGCAACTGAGGCCTTGACATTAGGTGGTCATGGCCCACAGTGACCCGAAGGTCGAGTGACTGCTCTCTGGAGTGGGTCAACTCGGAGGTGTGGCTGGGGGTGGAGGCAAGGAATGGCTCCAACTCTGCACATTCCCTCAAAGCGGTGTCTTTCACATTTTAAAAATGGTGTGGGTACACACCAACCACGGAAAGATAACGGAAGGAGCAGTGGGCCGGTCTGTTCAATGTGCAATGGAAATGCCAGTGGCCTAGGGTTCATAGAAGGCTTCTGTGAAGTGACATCTCTGCTGAGGCCTGGATGGTGAGTAGGATTTGGGAAGGCAAAGAGTGGGGTAAAAAGGGCTCCAGGAATAGGGCCCAGTGTGGACAAAGGCCTGGAGAGAAGAGAAAGAGCACACAGAGTCTGTTTCAGAAACTGAAGAGAGATCAGTGTGGTTCAAGCACAGAAGGAGGCAAGGCGACCGGCAAGGGAAGAGGCTGGAGGGGCAGGCAGGAGCCAGATCATGCAGAACCTGGAGGCTGTCCTAGGGAATCAGGCCACAGGGAGTCGGCAAGTCGCTGCTGAGCTGTCTTGGGAGTAAAGCAAATGCCCTTCTTAAGCTGGTTCGTGGATCCAGTTATCATGATGGACAGCATGGCTGGGCCCCTAGTTCACCATCAGGTCTCATCATCTCTCATTTTGTGCAGTTTTATGCTGGGACCTTTCTTGTCAAACTTAACTGCCGTAGAACATTAATGCTCTGCTTTTGATTTCTCCACTGACGTTGGTACCTCATTTCCTACTCTTCCCTACCACTCACACCCCTGGAAGAACCCAAAGGGTGGGTGATGGTCCATCCCCACCAACCAGGAAAGACATTTGAGGCCCACATACAAATCACCTCCTTGCTCAAGAAAGTGTGTGCCAGTCGGGCATCCAGTTTCAGGGGAGAGTGGCTCTACTCAGTACAGCGGGGCATCTTCCATCTCCCGCAAAGGGCAGGGAGGAAATGAAGGGGTGGAACATTTGAGAGGACTTCCTAGCCCACCTGGGGCCAGGCACAGCTTGATAATTGTTTTTGGCAATTCCGAAAATATCAGAAATACACACCTGAACAAAATGCAAAGCACAACAGAACTGATTTCAGATTACGAGTTGTTTGGCACCCACCCTGCCTCCACCTCAGTAAGGGCCTCTTCCCTCCACGGAACATACAGAGCTCATTCTCTGCTCCTTATCGAACTTCATCATGTGTTGTTAACTTCCTTTTATGTTGTATCTCTCCTACTTGATTTTTAAGCTACTCAGGAATAAGATCCAGGGGTGTCATTCATACATAACACAATGGGAATGGCACCCCTAGAACAGTGCAACCAAGGGTCCTAGGAAAGGTCTTGAGATCACCTCCTGGCTACACCCCAAGACAGTGACCCTGGACAGCTAGACAGCTGACTTAACCTTGCTTTAGTTTTTTTTGTCTGTGAAAAGGGAGTCATAATATCTAACTCCCGGTGTAATGTCTGATGACTAATTAATCTTAATGCATATAAAACACCTGGCACTTGGCAGACCTTCAATGAATCGGCCTTCTTACTCCTTCTCTGCATTTTCCTACAGTTTCCAGCCCGGGGCTTTACAAATACTCACTTAAAAACTGGGTGAAGGAAGAGTCAATGCTTGACTCTAACGACAGGGGTCTCTTGCTCCTTAGGCAACACAGAAGCCATTATGTCAGCTGTGTATGAGTTTTTAGAATCCGGGCTCAAGACAAAAAGCCACAGAGGCTCAAGCCTGTATAGGCAGCATCCTGAACTGAATATTCATACTACCTACTGCAAGTGTTTAGTTAAATCTGGTGTCCTGTTAAAAATGACTATGCAGCAATCACCTTGAATTGAACAAGAATATCCAGTCTGTCACTTTTTCACTGAATCGTAAATCAGAGAGCTCACAATTGATGCTGCAGAAAAACTCCTAAAGGCAAGGACATGTCACAGGGGACCTTTATGTATAAGGTAAACTCGAAAGATTAAAGGTTTCAGGATGGAAAACTTCCCAAATACAGCAAATAATCAATCTCAAGCCCCCAGTCATGGAAAAGATAGCTAGTTCATGAAGCAGTTATATTCAAATCAGACCTGTTCTGCTTTTGTTTTTGTTTTTTCCGGTTTCTGTGCAATAAAGATGTCCTTTCAAGGTTTAGCAGACAGCCTTGCCCATGGTAACACAAGCAGCATAACTGAGCCTTGAGCCAAGTGATTTTACCTGGACTTCCTCATCCAATCCCTAGTTCAAAGCTGTGGGGCAAGTGCTGTCATCATTCCCATTTCGCAACTGAGGAAACTGAGGCACCAGGAAGGTAAACAGCTTGCCAAGGTCATGCAGCTAGTAAGTGGCAGGGCCAGGCAGGCCAGTCTGCCTCTAGTGCCTGCACACTGAACCACTGGGCTTTACTGCCCTCAAAACCCGGGGGAAGAAGCTGGGCTTGGGAGTCCACTTTGTTGATAGTTTATATGAGACTTTCATATCCATGATCTCATCTGCTAATCCTGGCAACCATATGAGACTGATAACACAGGTCTTATCACCATTTTACAGGGGATAACCCGCCATCCCCCGTGAGGCTCAGAGAAGGTTAGGACTTGCCGATTCCTCACCTGGCAAGCAGGAGAGACAGGACTTGAGCACCTGCACACTTCACAATGGCAGGCCGGTTTGTGCAGGAGAGTGGACTGTGGCCGTGAACTCACATGCTGGCAGTTCAGGGCATCTAAAGTGGGTGCTGGGGCATCTCCTGCCAGTCCGGTACCCCCAGCTGCAAATGTGGGGGATGAGGAAGTTTCACAGATGGCTGATGCTAGCAGCTAAGTAGGGAAAACTAGGCTGTGTGGGGCATGCCTTTCTCTTCTGAGGACTCGAACATCTCCCCCACAGAGCACCGCTCCCTGCTCCCCACAGAATCAGACTCTCCTGAGGCTCACAGACTCAGAGGAGCGTTGCTTAATTTTCTGGACCTTCCTTTGCTTAACAAAACACACTATTATTACCTTTTAAGAAACTGAGACATAACTTACATATAGTAAGACATATAAATCTTAGGTGTACAGCTCAATAGATTTTTATAGATGTATAACCTGTGTAACCACTGCCTAGATCAAGATGTTATTTCTATTAGATTTTTTGCCCTTAGTGTAGGAAGGAAGGGCTTAGCACTGCAGCCCTGCCGCGAACTCCTCTACTGCTTGGACCTGGCCCTAGCACCTGTGGGAAGGAATTGAAAATTCCAAGATCTGTAGGAAAAGGGAGCAGAGGGACAGGCCTCGGCTATGGAGAGAGGAGGTGGGGCAACCAGAGATGGAAGTCTCCTGCACAGGAGCACGGGCAGCAAAGCCCTTCTCTCTCAATAGCGCTCAATAAAAAGCTGTGGTTTCATACGCTCAGCCATTCTTAATCCACTGGGGACCCACATACACAAATAATACATATCAAATACGTACAGTGGAGTTTCACATAAGCCCTGCGAAAACTTCTTCCCCACCCAACAGTCAATTTATGAGAAAACCCACAACAGTGTAAATGGTTTGCTCTACTTATGGTGTCAGTTTGCCCCGCATATCACTGTGCACCATGGACCTACTTGGCTTGTGGGATAGAACAGAACAGGAATTGGGATTCCCTCCACAGGAGGGTTACAGCCTAGATGAGGAAACAAGTCCTACACATATCAAATGTTTGCCAACTGGTAAAGAATAACAACCATAATTATTATTATGTGCCTAGTGCTGGGCTAACTATTTTCTACTCTGCTTCATACATTCCTCAAACCTACTCGCTGGAAGGTAGCACAGCCAGGATTCCAACCAGGCAGGGCTGACACCAAGGCGGGCGTGGCACCCTCCAGCCCAAGCTGCTTCTCAGTGAGTAGCCCACGCGTAGCACGCTCTGCTAGGCTCACGGGAGCAGGACTTAGCGCCTTCATGCTTTCTGTTCCCTCTGCCTACAAGATTCTTTCCCCATTGCACACAGCTGGCTCCTTCACCTCCATCAACTCTTTGCTCCAATTTCATCTTCTTGGTGTGGCCTTCCCTGACCACTTTGAAAAACTGTAGCATCCCCTCCGCATTCTTTAATCCCCCTTTCCTACATGGTACGACCTCAGTAAATACCTGAAGAGTGAAAAAAATGAATGAACAATAATGTTGGTGGTAAGCTTTTTAACCAAAGGGTTTCAAACACTTCAGTGCAAAGACTATAAACATCTGAAAACAGCCAAATTCACATTCCCTCTTCCCTGGAAGAATTACTAGTACAGGTCTTGACCAAAAAGTAGCAAGTGCATCCAGCCTGGCTTAGCTGAGTGACCTTAAGTTCTCGCGCAGGTGAGCAGACATCCTTGGTGCCCACCATTGGGGAGGGCTCCCCAGGAACCCTCTCATGCAGCCTGACCATGTGTGGCACCCCATGCCATTTTAAAGAAAGGGCCAAGCAGAGCCCTTCTGCTACAGAGATTCTTCATACCAGCCTCCTTGCTGCTAAAGTCAGGCCAACAACATTTGTAACAAATGACAGTACATCACTCTTATCTGGAAGCCACTTGTCCAGCAATTTCTGTGAATCGAAACCTTGCCAGGAGTCATGAAGGACAACGAAGAACTCTGAGCAGCAGATTGCACAAGAGCAACCTTGTCACCATCACTTACATTTGTAGAGCATTTCACGGTTGCCAATTCATTTTTACATACTTAATCCCATCTCATAAGTAAGCAGAAACGCAGAAAGTCCAGGTACAGGCAGCAAAGCACAAGCACTCTACAAGAGTTCCTCAGGTCCTTGCTTATATCCTATTTATTCTTGCCCTACACACTACTGTGACAAAGCCAGTCATTTTGTTTTCCAGGCCACTGCAGATTCAGAGTAGAAGAAGAGAAGGGGAATAACATATGAGGTAGGAACACTGAAAGAGCAAGATGTGACAGATGACAGCAAGTGAAGAGACCGGAAAGTTACATAAAGCATATCAAAGCAGAATGAATTGCATTCCAGGACCACTGGGGGGCGGGGGGGCTAGGGCGGAAACAGTCTGCACATCAATTACCCTTGGGGGCACTGCTGATTTTTAGCAAAGCAATAACAAAAAATGATGACTTGGGGCCACCAAGACAAAGGTTAAATACTGTGTTCAGCACTCAATTACTTTTGGTAACACCATATGACTACTTTCTTTTGTAAACGTCCCTCCTAGTTTCTAAAAGTCTCCTTGAATTGATAAACAGAGTTTGAAAAGAACATTTACATTTTTTAAAAAGTAAAACCCACTTTCACAAGTAGCACTGTGACAGGACTTCCTGGCTTTTCTCAATTGCTAAAGACCTTCCTCCCATCAATCGCCAAGTAGCCTAAGTCCGCACACTCACATTTCAGATCCAGGCTAAAATCCAGCTTGTCCCTTCCTTTTCCCCCTTCCTCCTCATTGTTTAGCTCTGGGGTTGCATAATTTACAGTCACCCTGCGAAGGGCCGTGTGTTCCAGAGTAGGAAGCTGTCACACTGAATAGAGCACTGCTGGGCTGCATTCACAAACAGAGCATTGCACAATTCCTCTGCACAGCCAGCAACAGCAAACCTCCTCCTTGAGCGCAGGCAGCTCCTGACAATCAGCGAGACTGGGGGAAACGCGTGCCGGGAAGGACTGCAACCATAAATTCGCTCTAATTCACTGTATAACAAAGCAGGGTGGTGAAACCGCAACCATATTTTCAAGTCAGGACTGAAACGAGAGGCCCAGGGCAACACCTAATTTGGTTCCTAGAACCCAACACGTTGTGAACTCATTTTCTCAGTTGAGAGGGAACTATGTAGGGGGGCAGGGGTGGAAACTGATCTTGGGACTTTGGGTGAACGTAACCCAAGAGGTGACAATAAGCAGACCTTCCTGAGTCCAAAGATGCTAGGACAGCTTTATTAGAGGCAGCCCAGATCTGCAAGGGCTGGGGCCCTGGGAGACAGCATGGCGGGGACAGGAGTTCCCAGAGAGTTCAAAACCTGAATGCAGAAGGTGTGCTGACTGGTATATGTATGACAGAGCAACAGGACTCCTCCAACTCTGGAATGTCCACTCAGCGATGAACCAAGGTGTGACCCTGAACAAGCCTTTCAGATACCCGGAGTTTCACTTTCTTCATCTCTAAAATGGGGATAACCAGTAACCTGCCACCAGTAAGAGTTAAGCTGATCATGTATATTAAACATTTTAAAATACTAAGTGTTCAATAAATGTTATTTCCTTCTCCCCAGCTGGTTTCCCCCAGCCCTGCCTGAACATTCTCCCTTGAGAAGTCAAGGGAGAAATAGGAGCACATTTATTCTTGCTCTGGTACTAGCTAGCCATGGGAACCTGGACAGTTCACTCCATTCTCTAGGCCTCACAATCTACAGTTAACCATTAGAATTTATATAAAAATTAAATAAGGTTGAGAATACAAAATCAATACACAAAATCAACTGTATTTCTATATACCAGCAACAGATACAAAATGCAATTCAAATGCTTATACCATCACCTTAGGAAGCCTTTCCAGTCAAAAGACCTAAATTGCTATAGTTGCTGCTAAAAGGCATGTCAGTTGAGCTGTATTCCTGTCTGGAGTGGGGGTAGAGTAGGGGGAGTTTGGGATTCAGGAAAGGGGAGAGGATAAAGAGAATAGTTCTATGTCAAAGGAAGGGAGGGAGGGAGGAGGCAAACAAGCTAGATATTCTGTACACTGTACAGACTCTGGGTGCTGGCAATATTTAATGAGAACACCCTTCAGAGCGTTCTATGTTTTTAGCACAAGTCAATTTACTTTTTTTTTTTTTTTTTTTATTTTTTATTTTTGGTATGCGGGCCTCCCTCTGCTGCGGCCTCTCCCGTTGCGGAGCACAGGCTCCGGACACGTAGGCTCAGCTGCCATGGCTCACGGGCCCAGCCGCTCCGCGGCATGTCTGTTGTGGCCTCTCCCGTTGCGGAGCACAGGCTCCGGACGCGCAGGCTCAGCGGCCATGGCTCACGGGCCCAGCCGCTCCGCGGCATGTGGGATCCTCCCAGACCGGGGCGCGAACCCGGTTCCCCTGCATCGGCAGGCGGACGCGCAACCACTGCGCTACCAGGGAAGCCCCAGCACAAGTCAATTTAGATGTTAACCCTAAAACTGAGTATCTGTCTAAATTAGAAGAGTAATCTAATGTCAAGACCAAGAAATACCAACAACGTTGGAACAGTTAAATTAGTACCTAAAATGTTGTGACAAATACCATACGATCTCACTTACACATGGACTCTCTAAAAACAAAACCCCAACCTAGCTCACAGACACAGAAAACAGACTGGTGGCTGCCAGGGTTAGGGGGTGTCAGGTGGGCAAAATGGGTGAAGAGGGTCAAAAGGTACAAACTTCCAATCATAAAATAAATAAGTCATGGGGACTTATTTATTTTATAGGGACATATAGTACAGAATGGTGGCTATAGTTAGTAATACTTCATTACTGCATATTTGAAAGTTACTGAGAGTACATCTTAAAAGATCTCATCACAAGCAAAAAAATTTTTTGCAACTATGTATGGTGACGACTGTTAACTAGACTTATATACATTCCTTATATACATTTCACAATGTATATAAAGATCAAATTATTATGTTGTACACCTAAACTAATATAATGTTATAAGTCAACTGTCCCACAATTAAAAAAATAAATTAGTGTCAACAAAAAATAAAAATTTAAAAAATGCAATTCATAAAAAGGAGCAATTATAAGACCATTGTAAATATCAAGTATCCAGCTATAAATTTAACAGAAAGTATATAAGCCCTCTATGGGAAACATTATATTTTTAGGAGAAATTATGATAACGTAAATAGGTGGTGAAACATAACATGCTCATAGATCAGGAGGACTCAAGATGTAAAGATATCAATTCTACCCAAACAGATTAGAAAGAAGGAAATACTACTCAAAATCCCAATAGCAGTGGGTGTGTGTGGGTGTGTGTGTGTGTGTGTGTGTGTGTGTGTATGTGTGTAACATAAACTGATTTTTACATTTACACGCAAACACAAAGGACTGAGAACAGCCAAAACACTCATGAAGTTGCACAAGGTAGGGGAGATTTACTAAATCAAATATCTAGACCTGTTATAAAGCTTCAGTAATCAAGACAGTGTGGCAATGAGCTAGGAGTCAAGAGTCCGATGGAATGGAACACAGAGCCAAAAAACAGGTCCCTGTGTATATAAACATTTGATTTATGACAGAGGTGGTTCTACAGAACAGTGACCGAAAAAAAATCTCTTTTTCAACAAGTGGTGCTGGGACAAATGGGTATCCATTTAGGGAAAAAAATGAAACTGGAACCCTATCTTACACCATATACAAGAATCAATTGCAGGTGAATTAAGCACCTAAATATGAAAGGGAAAAGCTTCAAAGCTTTTTGAAGAGGGAAAAAAAGGATAACTTTTGCCATCTCAAAGTAAAACACAGATCTCTTAAACAGGACACAAAAAAACACTAACCAAGAAGGGGAAGACTGAAAAATCTAACATTAAAATAAGAACTTTTTAAAATCACAGTGTATCATTAACAAAGTGAAAGGACAAAGGGCGGTAATATTTATAATGAATAAAACTGGAAAAGGACTATTGTTCAGAACATATAAAGAACTCCTACAAATTAATGAGGAAAAAACCCCTAATTTTAAAAAAGTAACAAAAGAACAGGTGCCTCACAGAAAAGGAAATCCAAAATGTCCAATCAATATATGAAAAGCTGTTCAGCCTCATTAGCAGAGCATGTAAAGTAAAACCACAATGAGATACACTATCAATTTGGCAAAAATTGAAAAGTTTCACAACACCAAATATAGGCAAGGATTTAGAACAACCCAGGAATTCTCTCTGCCAGTGCAGAGAGTGTAATATGGAAAAACCACTGTGGAAAACAATGTGGCATTATCTAATATAATTGAAGATTTCCAGCAATTCTACTCCAAAGAACCATTTACAAATGTATGTGCCTCAGGATATAAATCTACATGGGTATTCATAGCAGCATCCTTCATAATTGCCCCAAACTCAAAATAACCCAAAGGCACATCAACAGTAGAATGGATAAATAAATTGCAGGGTAGTCAGAGCTGGTATATAATGCTGTATAGCTATATAGCAGTGAACTGAATAATGTATGGCAAATTCATGAGTATACACAAATATTTGTGAATGCTCCATAGAAAAACTATAAATATTCAGAAGAGAATGCTATAAAATACTATATAGCAATAAAAATGAATGAACTACAGCATGTACAACAACTTGAATAAATATTACAAACACAATGTTGAAGGAAAGATGCAACTTAATACATAACAGTATGATTCCAATTAGGTCAAAACTAGGTAAGAATAAACTGTTCAATAAGAAGATGCATGTATAGGTGACAAACTCTAAAGAAAAGCAAGGAAATACCATGAAAATCAAGGTAGTGGGGAGTGAGGGAGAGAGCTACGATCAAGAAGGGATATTTAGGGACCTTCTTTACATGAATGCATGCTTTTTAAACACGTGCTAAACATGTAAGATTAATGCACATTTTGCATATGTATTGATCTATGTCACAAAAATGCTTTTTTGCTACAAAAAAAAAAGTTTCAATGTTACTTCCTCCAGAAGTCTTTCCATACCCCAAACCTAGGTAGATGCTCCCTCGGCATCCTCCACCTCTCAGCTGGCTGTAATGCCTATTAATTTAAGGGCATCTCTGCCCTCAAGGGCAGCCATGGAGCCTGTCTTGGCTCACCATCGTATCCTGTGTCTACACAGTGTTGAGCACATGGTGAGTGCTCAACAAATATAAATTAATCGACAGCTGCACTGAAGGATCTGAGCTGGTGAAAAAGTAATTAGCTCCAGACCAATCAACTGACAACCAGCAGAAAGTACTGAGTGATGTTATGGAAGGAGAGACCCACCTGGAGTCAGAAAAACTAGGCTCTGGTTCCATCATGTACTGGCCATATCGCCTTAAATACATCACTTTTTTCACCGATAGTAAAAATACTACAAATAGCTACCATTTAGGGAACTTCAACATTATGCTAAGTGCTTTTAGCTGTGTTACCGCATTTAATCCTCACAGTGTATCTGCAATGAGTTTAATTTTTTTCAATCTTTTTAATGATTAGGAAACTGAGGTTCAGAGCGATGAAATGATTTTCCCCAAAGCACATGACAGCCAACAAATGGCAAAGCCAAGATCTCCAAAATTCCTGCTTTCCTGATAGTACTACATTGATTTTCACCTCAGTTTTTCATCTAGAAAATGGGGATACAGGAATGTCTGTGTGGCCTGACAAGGGTGTTGTAAGTAAAGCTCCAATGCAATTAACGAATGTAGAAGCAGCCTGTAAACTCTAGAGCACCATTCAAAGGTAAGGAAAATAATATGTAATAAGCATCTACCATGGGCCCACACAAAACAAGCAGATGGTTTCTACCCACATTGAGCTTCCAAGCCAATTGTAAAAGAAAGCTATGTGAACAGAAAACTAGGAACACACATCAATAAACTGATTTAAGGAAGCCTTTAGGAAGAGCACACAACACAGGCTCAACTATCAGACCAGCAGTGGGTGTACTGCTTGGGCTGTGCAAGGCTGGCTCTCTCGTCCACCAGCCACGCAGCAACACGGCCAGAGGTATTTTGTTAAGGCATACTGCAATTTTTTTTTTTAGGTGCCTTTATTTTATTTTATTTTATTTTTTAACATCTTTATTGGAGTATAATTGCTTTACAATGGTG
>NC_041230.1:28210873-28264940 GCF_002837175.3 Physeter macrocephalus | reverse complement strand
TGCCACTCTCTCGCTTCGTCACAGCTTACCCTTCCCCCTCCCCATGTCCTCAAGTCCATGCTCTAGTAGGTCTGTGTTTTATTCCTGTCCTACCACTAATCTCTTCATGACATTTTTTTTTCTTAGATTCCATATATATGTGTTAGCATTATGGTATTTGTTTTTCTCCTTCTGACTTACTTCACTCTGTATGACAGACTCCAGGTCCATCCACCTCACTACAAATAACTCAGTTTCATTTCCTTTTATGGCTGAGTAATATTCCATTATATATATGTGCCACATCCTCTTTATCCATTCATCTGTTGATGGACACCTAGGTTGTTTCTTTTTTAATTAAAAAATGTACTTTTTTTTTTTTTTTTGGCCGTGCTGCGTGGCATGCAGGATCTTAGTTCCCTGACCGCGGATCGAACCCGTGCCTCTTGCAGTGGAAGTGCAGAGTCCTAACCACTGGACCACCAGGGAACTCATAAAAAATGGACATTTTACAAGTCAGATTTACTGAAGTATAATTTACTTACAGTAAATTCACTCTTTTGGGGTATACAGCTTGATAAGTTTTGATAAACATATATAGTTGTGTAACCACCAATTAAGAGAGAATATTTTCTATCACCTCCAGAAGTTCCCTTATTACCCCCTTGTAGTCAATCTCTCTCTCCTACCATCCCTAGAAACCAGTGATGTGATTTCTGTCCCTATCGTTTTGCTTTTTCCAGAATGCAGAGGAATCTTTTTTTTTTTTTTTGCGGTACGCGGGCCTCTCACTGTTGTGGCCTCTCCCGTTGCGGAGCACAGGCTCCGGACGCGCAGGCCCAGCGGCCATGGCCCACGGGCCCAGCCGCTGAGGAATCTTTTTAATACATAAGTCAGGTCAAGTCGTCCTGTGTTTTAAGCCCCCATGGCATTCAGAATGAAACCCAAATGCCTCTCCGTGGGTTGCACGGTGCCTCCTCTCTGCCTCTTTAATCCCATTTCACGTTACTTTTCCTTCCCTGTGGTCCAGCCTCCCTGGCTGCCTTTTTGCTCATTTCTGCCTTAGGGCCTTTGCATTTGCTCTTCCCTCTTCCTCAGCTCTTTCCTGACCAGCTTTCTTTCCCTCATCTCCTCTCACCACTCCCCACTGTTTGAGCCCAATTTCTTCCTTTAGAACAAACACATCACTACATGAAATGACCTTGTTCATTCATTTACTTGTTTACTGTCTATCCCCCTTCTCTAAAGCTGTAAGGTCCTTAAAGGCAGGGAGCTTGTAGGTCTTATTAAGAGCTCCGTTCCTAGAAACTTAGAAAACGCCAACCCATGGCTGGGCTTTCATTGGGATTCAAAGAATGAACACACGTGTGCCAAAGAAGTAGGGACTAGTGAGGTCCACGTGGTTGAAACTCTAAGAAGATTCAAAGAAGAAACAGGCCTTATATTGCATGCACATGGGGGGAAAAAAAAGGGTAGGAGGACTGGCCACAACTCCGAACCAGGGTCTCCCTACTGCCATTCTACCATCCCTTCCCCAAAGTCCCCAAAGATGGGGTCACAGAGTGCCTGGGACACAGAGCCGGGGTCTCTCCCATCCTGGCCCTCTGGAGCCGTCAGGTGTGTTTCTCTCCTGAGGCCTAGGTCCCTTCAACTCTTCTTTGCCTACCTGGCTGGACCTCCCACACACAGCCAGCTCAGGCTCACGGGCCTCCTTTCCCCTATCCATGTGAATTCAGAGAGGCAGGGGAGCCCAGGGGTTATTCTGTCTTGCACTCTTCCCTGGGGAAGAGCCACACAGGACCCTGGTCTTGTAAACCGTGAGAGATTATGAGACAAATTCCTGCCTTGCAGGGCCCCACGCGCTCAGCGAAGGGTACACGTGGACATGACATGCATTGGTGTCCACAGTTCCCTGAGCTGATGTCCCAGTTTTCTCTCTCAAGTAGCACTAGAGTTCTGAAAGCTTAATTTTGTTATAATTTATTATCTCAGTTGGAGGTGGCCAAGGGAGAAGGCGGGGAATTCCTTTGCCACGAGAACATCTGTTTTGCTGGATAGCAAAACTTAAATTATGACCTCAAGACTTGAGCAGAAGCTTATACCTCGTTCGGTCCAGTCTCCTAATTTTATATGTAAAGATACTAAATCCTAGAGAAGTTAAGAAACTTTCCTGGGGCCACCAAGCTAAATAGGGACAGAGCTGGGGTAGAACTCAAGTTTCCTTAATCCCAGTTCAGCCTTATCTCCACCTTAAAATGTTCTTGAATTTGGCTTTTATCCCTTCCCCTCCACTGAAACTGCTCTTTTAAAGGCCACTAATAGCCTCAATCACCAAATACAATAGCCTTTTCTTAGTCCTCATCTAACTGGACAATGCCACGGAACAGAACCCTGCTGCCACACAAAACTTCCTGAAGCACACGTGGCAGGGCCTCCTCTTGTGCCTCTGACCTCCAGCCCCTTTTCCCAGTTGGAGCTACCTCTGGGTCTATCGAATGCAGGCTCCCCTGCCTCACCTCCACAATGTGGGGGGTGGAATCCTTCTCTGAGACCCCTTCTCCTCTTCATCTGCATTCCCACCCCAGGGGCACTGCATCCACTGACTCTCATGGTCTTACCACACAGGACAGCCAAGAGTCCCCTACTCTCCTTCCTGCCCCAACCTCTCTTCCCCAAGAAAACCACTGAACATTGTGAACACGGAAGTTATCCTGCAAGGACCAGAAATTCGTGCTTGCGGTCTGACTTGCCATCTTGCCTCTGCTACTTCCCTCCCTGCTCTTATGCTTTCTAACTTGACGGCATACCTAAACTCCAAAACCCAGGTTCAAAACTGGGAGGACTCTTCTGATCTACTCTTTTCTCCCCATGTTCAACTAGACACCAGGTCTCACTTATTCTGCCTCCAAAATCTCTCCCCCATCCAATTCCTCATTGCTTTTCATAGCAATCCTCTAGTGCAAACTACAAAAATCTCTCTCTGCTCTTGAGCCTCTTCTCTGGTCTCTCTCTTCAAGCTCTCCTGACTTGGCACTCTACTACCCTACCATGTAGGGAGGAGGTTAGTGCACCCTACCATGTATTCACAGTGTGTACCCCGTAGCGAAATGCTCAGGGAAGCCTACAATCCAGCTCCACTCTTCCTTTCCACACTTCTCCTCATATTCCCACAAACCCCAACTCTTCAGTTACATAAGACTGTCCACTACCCCATGACGGTGCCCTGCATGTTTGAGTCTTGCTTTTGTGCTTCAGCTCATACTGTTTCATCTTCCTGGAAGGCCTTACCCATTTTTAAGATGATTTTGGTTATAAAGGAGAGAATTCCAGCTCAAATTAGTTTATGTGAAAGAAGGGATTTATTGGTTCACATAACTGTCCAGTGCATAGAGTCAGCTTCAGAGAATACAATAATTATCATCAAAGGTCTTTCTGGAAACCCCTCTCTCCTTCTCTCTTTCCCCCATTCCCCGAAGTCTCTCCCACAATAGGTAAACTTCCTTCCTGCACAGAGTAATGGAGATGTGGAAACATGGCCACAGACAACTCCGGGCTTTCATCAATCCAACCCAGTGAGGACCTTGCTGGGATCCAAGATGAAGAGCTCCTTTCTCATAGTAACTATAAAATCCCAGAGAAGGACTCTGCTCGACCTGGACTGAGTCACACCACATCCCCTGGAAAGATCACTATGGCCAGGGGAATGGGAATTTGTGAATGGCAAGGCCTGGGTCACATGCCCATTTCTATCTTCAAGCAGCAGGGGTAGTCATGGCAGCCCCACGGGGACAGCCTGGAATGAGGGAATCTGGGCAGAGTAGAACAACCCAGTTCCACTGAACTCTCATTTCTCCACCTACTGCCTCCAGGCTTAATCCTGAGCCCTTGTCCAAATCAAATTCCAGTTTTGCCTCTTCTGTGCACTGATTGTCTCTCCCAACTGATCCAACTCTCTGAGGGCAGGAATTGGATTCCTATGTGATCGGTATAAGGCTTCATGCAAAGGTGTGTCTCCAGAAAAATTTTCACAGTCTGCAATTACTATGTCCAATTATTTCTTTGTGAAGTCATTGCCTGATTCCCCTGGGACTGACTTGCCCACCAGAGAATCTCCAAGCACCTAGAACAATGCCTAATACAAAACAGGTGCTAGATAAATATTGAGTAAATGAATAAATGAGTGGCTTGAATAGAACAAAGGTTACCAACCTTTGGTGTTTGGTAAACGAGCACAGCTGCTTTTTAATTCTTCCCACTTCACAGAGAAAAATAAACGACAAGGCAAGAACTCCAACTTCTTGTCCCCACCATCCCACCCCCAAATTTCTGTACACACACCCCACGCTTATGGCCTTCCTGTCAGTCTCAGGGGATGAGATGCACATTCATGTCCAGATTAAGCTGCCCATCTATACTCTGCACCCCCTCCTCCCTGCCCATTCTCTTGGGGCTCCGCTCTTTCTACCACTTCCTCTTTCCTATATCTTCTGCATCTCCCTCGGTCTGGACTCTTTCTTTACAGCTTCTCAGTGGATCCAAGTCCCCGCATGGGAGCCAAATGAGGTCAAATAAACCCTCCCTGAGCCCTCCCCACTTCTCCCCGCTTCCTTCTACAGTTCTGGCTTCTTTTCCAGGAGACTCCATTTGTGGCCTCAACTTCCTCAATCCCACATGCTTAATCCCACTGCAATTTGGCTTTTCTCCCGTCACTCTATTGAAACTGCTCTTGCCAAGGTTGCCAACAAGTTTCCAGACCCAGTGGTCACCTGCCAGTCTTCATCTTATTTGACTCTTGCAGTACCCGACTCAACTAACTACTTCCTCGCCTTCTTGAAATTCTTTCCTTCCTTGGCTCCCATGATGCTACTCTGCCTTGGATTTTCTTTTCCGCCTCTTAGCTCACTCCTTGGTTTCCATCACAGGCTCCTCTCCCTAGATGTTTCTCAGCTCCTGGAGCTGTGTGTGTGGGGGAGATTCATCCTCTGCCTTCTCTCCCCTTCTCACTTAGCCTGGTGAGATTCCCAACTTTCAAGGCTCTCACTGCCCATGAGCACCACAGAATTCCAAGTTGACCCTTCTCCCCAAGTGCATCCTATCTCCTCATCCACATATCCAACTGCCTGCCAGGGATCTCCACTTGGATGATCCACAAAAATCATGACCAAACATGACCAGAATAAGTCAGCATTCTTCTCCTCAAGGCTTCCCTCTTCCTCCTGCATTTCTCCATCTCAGGGAACGGCACTACCATCCCACCAATGGCCCAAACCAGGAATCCTGGACTCATTTTTGTCTACATCCTTTAAAATGTAGTTCCGCCTCAACGCCATTCCAGTTGATCATCAAAAAAATTCAATTATTGCACCGCCCAAATAGCTCTTAAATCTATCTCCTTTTCCCACCTCCCACTACCACCACTTTAGTTTAGTTCTTAATCTTTTCCCACCTGGATCACAGAAATAACTTTCCATCTGGTCTCCCAACCTCAGAACCTGACTCCTCCAGTCCACATAGGTGATCTTTCTAACACACAGAGTGATCCTGCCAACCCATTTCCTTAAAATTCTCTGGTTCTTGAAAGTTCTCATCACAAGGTAAAAAATTTTAACTATGTATGGTGATGGATGTTAACTAGACTTACTGTGGTGATCATTTTGCAATATATACAAATACCGAATCATCTCACTGTACACCTGAAACTAATATAATGTTATGTCAGTTATACTTGAATTTAAAAAAACCGTTTGGTGGCATCTCATTATACTCAGAATAAAATCCAAAGTCCTTGGCACAATAACAAGGCCCTTCACGACCGGATCTCGGTCTCATCTTTTATCCTCCTTCTCTTGACACTCCTTTTATATATTGTGTTCTAATCAAACCAAATTATTCCACATTCCCAGCATGTTCCATGTGGTGACATATCTCAGTGCCTTCTTACACGCTGGTCCCTCTGCCTGGCATTCCTTTTCTCCACCTGCTAACTACCACTCATTTTTAAGACTCAGCCCACATGTCATTGCTCTTGGCCAATGTTCCTGCCTAGAGAAGGTGCCCTCTGTTCTCCCACAGCCCCGTGGTACTTCCTGCTCTGAGGTGTAAGTGTCTTTTACACGTATCTCCCATTAGGCTGAGTTCCTCAAGAGCAGGGACTAAGACCTTCCTCCCTACTTCCATGGCATCATGTATATGTCTAGTTCACACTAGGTGCTCAGTAAATGCTTATGGGTGAGCAGATGGCTGGCTGGCTGGCTGGCTGGCTGGCTGGCTGGCTGGCTGGCTGGATATCCTACTATCCTGTCTTTCCCAAGTCTTCTCCGACCACTTCCTTCCACCAAAGCCTGAACCTTCAGTGGCAGCTCCTCTCTGTTGCCACCTACTAATGGCCCACACTTCTGAGGCAAGAATGGAAAATGATTCCAGGAGCTGTCCAGATGGTGATTAGGGACCACTCTGGCATCAGAATCAATGTGATACACGATGGTGACCACCACCTCCACCTCCAGAAGGAACCCGGCCCCAACCAACCACTTGCTATTCTCTCAGCCACTGACCTCAACCAAGGCTTGTGCCATACCGTTTGCTGATGGGTACTGGGTCCTGGCCTGTCAGCTCTCTATTGCCCACACTAGTGGTAGTCTAGTAAGAACTGTGTGGTGTTAGAATGGAAAGGACATAGGTTTTGGAATTAGGCAAATCATGATCTCAATACATTGCTGTCACTTACTAAGCTGTGTGACGTTAAGTTACACAGTTAACCTAACTTCTCTGAGCCTCACACTTCCTCATCTGTAAGATGGAATTGATGACTGTATTTCCTCATAGGTTGATGAGAGAAAACAAATGACGATAACAGATGGGATTGAAAATGATGAACACAGTCTATGTCCATCAAAGGCTTTCAATATTATTATTCCGTCTTTTGTAGAAATGAGTTTGCATTCTTTGTGCACCTCAGTTCTCTCTCTTTTCTTCAACTAACATTTATTAAGCACCTCCTTTGTGCCAGACATTGGGCTCAGTACTGTATGATGAGCAAAAATAAGTCACCATTCCTGCTTTAGGGAGCCCTGGTAGGGAGGGGGCACCCAGACCAGCAAGGGAGACAGATACATAAACACCTAATTAATTTACACTGTGTAATAAATATTAGTGCTCTAAGACTCTGGAGGCAGGTGGCCCAGGTTGATTTTACAGCATGGGGAAGTTGTTCCCATAAGTGACAATTTTCCACAGAAAACCTATCTGTTGGCTAAGTCATCAGCGGGGAATCCAGGGTAAATTCTTTGTTTTGTTTTGTTTTTTTGCAGTACGCGGGCCTCTCACTGCCGTGGCCTCTCCCGTCGCGGAGCACAGGCTCCGGGCGCGCAGGCTCAGCGGCCATGGCCCATGGGCCCAGCCGCTCCCCGGCATGCGGGATCCTCCCGGACCGGGGCACGAACCCGTATCCCCTGCATCGGCAGGTGGACTCTCAACCACTGCGCCACCAGGGAAGCCCTCCAGGGTAAATTCTTGGTGATGCAGTCCTATCCTTAAATATATTATCTCCCTTTCCTCAATTCTTGGTTGAGAAATCAAGTGAGCAGGGGGACAAATTCAAGGCACCGACTATTAGCCTTGCAGGATTTTATTTTACTTTAATTTTTTGGTGCTATGAAAAGCACAATGTTTTTCCTCTTTTCTGTAAAGAAAATTAAAACTAAAGATGGCTCAGCAGATAAAAGCTGTGGGCGGTAAATACTCCCACTATTCCCCCCTGCATTTCAGGCTTCTAGGTTTCTCTTTGCATTTACTGAGCTAGAATCCTGAAAGAGGCCTGAGGAATTCTAGCTCATATCCTAAGTAAGAGATGAAAAGACTGAGGCTCAGAGGGGCTAAACGACTTGCCCAAAGTCAAGTTAGAGAAGGAGCCAAAATTAAAACACAGCTCTCCTGATCCTCCCCTTTAACTATTCTGCAAATCTCCCAACTCCCTGAATCTTAGGCACCTGAACCCAGGCAAGTTCCTTCCTGTCTATGTAGCCCTCCCATCCAGGGTGGAAGTCAGGGCTGTCTCCATTTCTAAGCATCCTGGAAGCCACAGACAAACCACTTCTTCCTTTAACATGTCACTGGGTCCCTCCTCCCAGAAACATCCTGTTTCTCAATCACAGGATACTTTCAGATCCTCCTCTTTGGTTTGAGAAGCACATCTGCATGAAAAGTTTGGTTAGAGGTGGTTTTCTCTAAATGCCTCTCAGGACTATGACTTTCCTGGCTGAGAAAGCTTTGTGGTTGAGATTGCTATTCTGCAATTATCTTGGCCTTAAAAGAGCTTTCATGGGTACCCTCCTCAGGAGGGAGCCAGAATTGATTCTTCTATGTTTAGAACCTCGCATCAAAGACCTCAAGAATCTGAACATGAAGGTAATTCCCAATTTCATAGCTCACTTAGAACAGGAAAGGAGCTTGGGGTAGCCCTGGGCCAACTACTCCAGGAAACGGAGCCCCCAGAGCGGCAGGGACAGAGCCACCTATCTCGACTCCTGGTCCAGTGCTCTCTCCCACTCTCTGTAATATCACTCCAGCCTCCTGTGCTGAAGCAGCTGCGCCATCAAAAATGTCATATCACTTATGACAACACAGTTAGTTATATAACTGATGCTGCAGAGCAGGCAAGGGGAAGAAACCCTGAGCATGAACCACAGCGCCCCACTTCTGGCTCTCAGGGAAGCTAAGGCCCACATACTTGAGAACTCCATATGGGAAGGGAACACCCACTAATCAATCAAAGGAATCAAAACTGTAGCTGACATGTGTAAAATGATTTCTAGAAAACTGTTAAAAGGGCATTTCATATATTACATCACTTAAAGCTCACAACCCTGTTAGGTATTTTTATTATCAGCCCCATTTTACAGGCAAGGAAACTGAGGCACAAAAAAGTAACTTGTTTAAGGGCACACTTCTAGTTAGTGGTAGAGTCAAGATTTAAAGCCAAGCATACTGGTTACAGAGCCCACGCTGCTAACTGCCTCTCAGTTTTGTTTTTTTTTTTTTTTTTTTTTTTTGCGGTACGCAGGCCTCTCACTGTTGTGGCCTCTCCCGTTGCGAAGAACAGGCTCCGGATGCGCAGGCTCAGCGGCCATGGCTCACGGGCGCGGCCGCTCTGCGGCATGTGGGATCCTCCCGGACCGGGGCACGAACCCGTGTTCCCTGCATCGGCAGGCGGACTCTCAACCACTGCGCCACCAGGGAAGCCCCCTCTCAGTTTTAAAAGCACGCTAAATGGCTTCTCTCAATAGGAAACCACCTATCTCTTTGAACCAGTAACAGGTCACTTGCTCCTTTCTCTCCTTCCTCGGCTATGCTAATGACTGATTTCTCAGGGCGTTTCTTTCCTAACCAGTACTGTGCATAAATGAGAGACACAGAATAAAATAAGAATGTGATACCGGTTTGAACAAATTCTTAGAATGCAGTTTGAGCACCTTCAAGCTTTTTATGATGATACAGTCAATAAAGTGAGGTGAAGTGCTCTTCTTACAGCACCTGCTAACCATTTTAAAATCCATGTAGTATGTATGTAAACATACACATACGTGCACATTTTTAAAAGTTTTTCAAAATCAAAAGTTGTTCTTTGCTAGTGTCATATTTTGGGGTAATTCTTTCCAAAATGTTTTTTTCAGTTTGAAATCACCTCCTCACCAGCTTGTCTACTGTCTTTCAGATCAAAATGTGCTCTTGCAATAATGGTCTGTCTAGCTTTGTAAGAAATGAGAGACTTAGAACACCCCGGGAGAGAGGGAACCAAGTCCCTGCATCCAGATTGACTGAGAACATGTCAGAAAAATATGACCTTTTTCTACTCATATTAAATCTCCAGTGTTAACAGGGAGAAGCTGAAAAACATAAGTGATCCTGTCCTATCTTTAGCAGGTGTGGCTAAGATGCATGATATAATCTGGGGAGTTCCAAGTGCTAAAAAAACAAGACAGTCCTCTGACTCTGGGCACTATAAATCTAATCTAGCCCCACACAGAGACTAGAAATTCTGGATTCCTCTGGAGTCTTGTCAATCCTGCATGAAGCTTCATCCATTTAATCTCATCAGCAACAACCCTTTCAATAAGCACACGGGTTCGATTTCAGAATCCAACCGGTGACTGAGGTTCAAGAATTCCACAGCTGATTCCTGAGGAGATCAGGTGGACTGTTTGCTACTCTTCTGGCAGGAAGGTCTGCTGGTATTTACAGCTCAGTGAACAGTAAGGAGGGAGAGAGCACCATCCATCAGCAAAGGAGAACTCATCTGCTACTTGATCTGACATTCTGTTTGTGCTCACACTGTCTCCAGAGAGCAAGGTGCATCCATTTGAATAAACATGGAGACAGGAGGAAGGGGAGGTGGAGCAAAGCAGCCAAAGAGATGATTGCAGAAACAAGAAGTCCACAGATCGAGGAGCTCTCAGTGGAGCGCTGCCCCAACATGGGCCCTTTGGGGATGTGCAGGAAACGCCCTTTCAGATGACTGTACTTTTACTGAGTAATGGCTGCAAGTTGCTATTCACCTCCTCTCATGCCTGCCACTTAGCATGTGCCAAACAGCGGTGTGCTGAATGAACACAGGCTTGCCCTGAACCCAAGCCAAAGACTAAACACACTAATTACAAAGTCAGGGTCAGCTGGTAGGACGAAACCACCAGCTTTTGGCAATCTTAAGATTGTCTTCCCTGTCTGGTAGGGTCTGTCCTCGGACTCCAATCCTACTGGAAGGGCTGGGATATTTGTATGAGCAATGGTGTCCTCACCAGGCAAATCCTTAAATTTTGTTTTACCAGTGGCACTGAGCAAGCACCTTGGAAAGGAACACACATCCAAAGTGCTCCACTTTACTGTGTTCACTTATATAAAGCCTACCAGCTAGCAAGCCATGCCTTAACTGCCACCTTCAGACTCTCTAGCTCCCTAAAAATTCACTTAATACTCCAAAAACAACAGATAGCCTGAATATGACATCACAGAAAACTCAACATCTCAAATGAGGACAAACTGTGGTGTCCATAGCAACTCCACAGTACATTTTACATTTTCATCAGGTAGACGGTCCAAGTAGTTGTCACTATTTGCTCAGAATGGGAAGTCACTTAAAGTGATTCTGTTGATTCCATATATAATGCCTTAAGAGATTTCTTTGAGAGAGTTTTGGTGATTAAATTAACACTTGCTGTTAAAATTTTGATTAATTGGAATAAAAGAGTCCCCTGATTGCAAAAATGATGAGGCTGTATCACAGGTGAGGTCAGGACCTCCTAACAAGCAAAATTATTTAAAATGTCACACATAAAAAGTCACTGATTACTCACGGTATGTGTAAAATTATATTTTGCCGTCTCAATAATCATTGTTTATTTCTCAGTACGGAAATGTTCTGGATTGTCTGACACAGAGCTCCCAAACACTAGTTCACAATCACATACACAAAGGGAAAAAAAAACTAGCAAGCTATTTTCAAATGAAAATTTTAATAAAGTATTAAGAATCAGGCTTTTCAAATGATAGTCTAACATGTGGCCTCTCTTAATGGATGCAAGTTTCCCACTGCAACATGTATCAAGCAAAAGAATGTCAAAGGTCAGTTTCCCTGCAATGTTCCTAGGCTGGTATGGGTGTTAACACTTTGTTCTAAGCAGCATCTGCCAGCCAGGCCTCTGTAATATAATTTCAGTTACTACAGGCATATATGGAAGCCCCGTCCATCTTCTAATCACACGCCATAACGTGGATAAGAATGTACGCTGAATGGAGTGGCTCTTTGCTCTTCTGGAAATGCTGATTAAAAAGGATCTGGAGATGTCTCAATATCAATATTCTTCCTCTCAATGCAACAGGCTGAGCTATTAAACCCCAGTCCCCATTAGGAAGTCATCGAGTTCTCACAGGGCATCACTCACAGAGAACGCTCTAATTTCATCTGCCCGGGTGAAATAAAAGAGCATCCTGATTAACTCGTAAGTATGGTCTGATAGGTTGTTAACCAATCGTACTGGCCAGGCAAGTCCAAAATTGCGTTCTGTAAATGCCACCTAGATTTTCAGGGCCAGCCCCTCCCATAGTACAGTTCTCCTGATTCAAGTGACTCTCACACAAGTGGCAATCTGGAAAATCACCTCTGCAAGGGAAGGCTCAAAAGAATTTGTCACTAGGATACAGTGACACCAATCCCACATTTTGTGGTTAATAAAACAAATCCTGCATCCAGCTTGGCACAAGGCCCTGATCTGATTTATTTCAAGCCAAGCTGGAGGGCTCACAGGAAAAGCTGCCATTCATGAATGCTTCAGGAGGACAGGACACTAGGGTCCCTTGTGGCAAAATTTACATGGGCCAGAAATCTTTCTGACTCACCTTTTGAGCAAACTTAACTCATTTCCTAAAGAGAACTGGTGTATTTTTTAAAATATACTAAGTTTTACCTACAAAATCTCAATTTTGCCTGTTATTTTTCTCCAAAAAGGTGTCCTGTCGGGTGATAAAGGGGGGAGTGCAGGGAAAAGAGAGAAAGTGCCAGGATGTCTGATTTAACCGTCTGAAATATCTAATGCTTGATTTTTTTCCCCCTCCCTCCTCTGTGTAACCAAATATGAGACGCAGAAGACTTTCCCGGAGAAGTCTAAATACAGCCTTCATTTAAGATTTTCTGGAAAAAAAAAAAAAAAAAAAAGATTTTCTGCCCCGGTACATAATTAGGAAATTTCATTCTAAAATGGCACGCCTATCTCCTTGGAAAGCGTGCCTCTGTTTGAATAAAAAAGGTGAGGTATCCTTCAGGGTACTCAGTATATATATTTTTAAACTTCTTATTAAATCAACCTAATTTATGGGGTTTGCTCAGGAAAAGCAGGTAAGGAGTTGCTTTGGCAGATGCAAAGTTAATTTCCAGACTCTAGCATAAACCCCGCTTCCATCCCCGCTTCCCTCAACCGAGCGTTTCCGAATGCCTTCGGCCTCCTTCGAAGAGGCTCGGCTCTCTCCGCCGAGGCCCCGGCTCGGCTCCGAACACTGCCGAGTCCCTCCGAGCCTCGCGCCCAGGCTTCGCCGAGCCGAGCCGAGCGCCACCAAGCTGAGCCTCCTCGACTTTTCCGGCCTCGGCTGGGCGCTGTCCACCACTCGCAGCGCCTGAAACCTCACCCAGCTCCGGTGGCTGGGGCTTCTACTGGGCTGCAAGCCTGCCACTGCAGATTACAGAGTTCTGAAGTTTTGAAACGTCCCCTTTAGGGAGAAAGGGTGGTGCTGCTTGCATTTACCGACCTGCAAGGGCTCCAGGCAGATGCAACATGCACCTTGTTGCAACGAGCAATTCCCCAGGCCCCGCCTTCCCATCCATTTGGGTTGCACAAGCTTCAAAAAAGCCCCAGGCCAAATTACCCGTGGATAATTTGGGTGCGGCAAGCCGAGGGGCCTCTGCACAGAAAGCCCCAGGGAGCTCTCGAACAAAAATAAGAACACGTCAAGCAGACGGGAGAAATTGTCTCCGAGTCGCTACTCCCTACCATCATGGCGCCGCCTAGAACCCGCTTGTCATGCCTGATACACATGCAAGATTTTTTGCATCTTGGTTCTGAAACCGCAAGCATGCTTCGTCTCCCACCCACCTTTCTGCGAAAGGGGTTTTTACTTTCCATTGTTTTCCTACGGGATGCAATTACTTCGGCTATTCTGTCGAGTTGAAAAATAATCATTTTTGTTTACTGCACAGCAACCCCTAATTAGGAGCTGTGTGTGCACGAAGGTGTCACAGCAAAGCGACGTGGAATCCTCGCTAAACGGTCTTAACGAACTCCTCTGTTCCGAACTGACAGGCCAACGGAAGCAGCGGGGCTAGGAGGCCCAAGGGCGCGCACCCCTTACCTAAGGTCACCCCCTCCCCAAGCAAAGCTGCCTGTGGGCTCACCAGGAACTGCTAACCAGGAATGGATGGGGCAAGAAGCAAGCCTGGGAGTAGGAAGGAGGGGCAAGGCTCCTTACTGAGAAAGTGTGGAACGGAAGGAATATCCCATTTTGTTTTAATTTTCAACCATCACTCAAATCCACCCCCAGTTAATTAGGAGGGGAAACTGATATCTAAGGCAAAAGGGGGTGGTGCAGCAAGTGGGGCCTGAAATCCGCATTGTGGGTAGATTACACGTAACACAGCCTATGCAGAGTGTAAATAAATACATTGATAAAGGCCATAGAGTGAACGAAAACTGCCAGTGTCAGGAGAGCAAAGGCTGGGAGGGTGGGGGAGAAAGGCGGGGGAGCAGCAAGGGGCGGGCATTCAGCCTCACAGCCAGCGTCCTCCTTCCACCTCTACCTTGGATACACCTGTGCCAGCCACATTCGCTTGGACACCCACCCCCTCCCCTACCACACGCCCCTTCCCCTAACCTCCGTCCTTTGGGGGTGGGGAGGAGGGGCAGAAACCACAGCCTCTAATTCAGCACCAAATCCATGAACAGCAGACACCTGATACTCCACCCCAGCCTAGGGCTGGGTCCCCTCCATGTTTTAGCCAAGTTCAAAAATCACTGCCCCAGGAGAAGAGTAGGGGGAATGGGATTATGGATGTGGAGTAGGGGGTGGAGGAAGGAGGAGCGAGAAATAGAGACAGAATGATACAGAGACACAGAGGTAGAAATTGAGGCAGCGACACACAGGAAACACCACACAATCAAGAGTAATGATCATAATCATGCCAATAATGTGATGTTCTGATCAATATGGCGGACACTGTCATTCATACAACTACAGGCGCTCCCCTTCCCTCCACCCCCCCCGGAGAAAACAACACCCACCCTGGGAGTTGGGGTGGAGGACCCAGAACCAACGTAGGGCCTGGGGGAGGGGAGTCAAATTCAGGTGTGTGTATGCGTGTGCGTGTGTTTGTGTGTACGAATTAAAAACCGGGCCTGGAGAGCAATGTGAAGTGAGCAAGGTAATAAAAATTATTAAAAAATTATACTTAATAAAAGTACAAATCCTAATGCCTCAGGGACTTACTTCATCTGCTTCACAATGGTGCTTTTTCCAGATTCTCCAGCCCCTGTTGGGACAGACAGGGGGGAAAATTTGGTGAGTGTCAGCTTAGGGGACCGGGGTGGGGGGTTGCGGGGTAAGGCATGCGAGGGAGTGGGCGATCCTGGGCACATGGTGGTGCCAACTCGGGGACCAGGTATCCCCAGGAGCGAGTGGGGAGGGGGGACTGGTGGGGGGGTGCAGAGTGGCCGGGGTCGGGGGATGGGGGTGGCAGTCCCGGTCCTTACCCAGCAGGAGTAATTTCACGTCTTTGGCGGCGCTGATGCCATCCTCCTTGAGGTTTTTCTCAATCGCCTTGCTCCGCTCGAGGGCGGCTCGCTCCTCTGCGCTCAGAGTACATCCCATGGTGGCCCCTTCCCTGCCACAGCCCGCACGACTCGGCTGGCACGGCTCCCCGGCTCGGCGCGCCCCCCACCCCCCCAGAAAGCAGAGCCTGGGCTCAAAGGGGAAAAAATCACGATAGCCTCCCCTTGGCTGAAAACAAAAATGTCGGGAAACCAGAACCCCCCAAAAAGACAGCCTCTAACAAGATTCCAGCCGCGGAGACTCGCGGCAGCTGGCGGGGCTCTGGGGGTGTCGAGGCGAGGGTGGCCGGGGTCTGGGGTTCCGGAGCCGAGGGAGGAGGCGCCCGCGGTCCGAGGAGGCGCGGGTTGCAGGCACTGAGGCTTGTGCACGACCCAAAATAAATAAAATAATAGTCGAGGCAGGAATCGCAGCCGGAGCCGGCGGAGGGTGGGGTGGGGGTCAGGGTGGGTCCTTCTGCCGCTGCTGCCGGAGGAGGAGGCGGCGCGGGGTGTGGAGGGAGTGAGTTAGGGGGTGCTGCTAGTGTATTTGCATCGCTGTTCCTCAGCCGTCGGTGCGTCCGCGGCGCCTTCGCCGACCCCCGCGCGCTGGGCAGGGCTGGGCAAGGGGCCGGGCCGGGGGGCAGGTCTCTAGCGGGAGACGGCGTCGCTGTTTCCCAGAGCCCGCATCGCTTGGTGGAGCCTACCGAAGAGAAAGGAAGAGCGCGACAGAGCCGCGGGCAGCCGGGAGCTCGAGGGGGAGCGAGAGAGGAGAGAGGCTGGAAGGGAGGGGAGAAAAAAAATGAAGGGAGAGCGAGCGAGCGAGCGCGCGCGCACCACAGACCAAGCGGGGGAGGGGGCGAGCGCAGCGCGCGAGTGCGCCAGCTGCTCTGCGCACCCCGCACGGCCAGCCGCCCGCTGACGTCAGCAGGGCCGCGCGCCAGGCCCCCGAGACGGGGAGGGGCGGGGGGCGGGGGAGGCGCGCGCGGCCGGGGTCCGCGTAACTAGCGGGGGCGCGCGCGCGCGGCGCGGCCTCCCCTCCCCCATCCTCCCCCCACTCCCCTCAGGGCCAGCGGCTCCCCGAGGTGGGCTCGTGCTAGGCCTAGCGGGGGCGGGGCCTGGGGCCGGGCTCTAGCCGGGGCGCCCCTCCCCGCCTCCGCCTCCGCCCTCGCCCAGTGCTCTGGCGGCTCGGGCCTGGTCAACGCGAGCTCGCGGCTGGGTCGCCCGCGCCACCGTCAGGTGGGTCCACTGGGTCGCGGCCGGCGCCGCCTCCCTCGCTCTCCTGCCTCCTCTCCATCTTGGCTCCAGCAGCGCGCCTTCTTGGTTGCTCTCCGGCTGCTGGGGCCGTAGCAGCCGAGGTCAGGTGGCCTCGGTTAACTCGAGGAGACCGTGGTTCTGAAGGAACCTGCGTTCCCAGTCATTCGCCCTTGGGGCGTAGGGGCAGATTCGGATTTTTCGCTTCCTGCGTCCCACAAATATTTATTGAGCACCTAGTATGTGAGAGAGGAGGCTGTGAGGAGAGGAAAACAGCAGGTTGAGACAAAGCCAGGGCCTGTTCTCAAGGAGCCTCTGAATAGATTTTGAGAGAAGAGAGCTTCTTCCTCTAAATCTTTTAAAACACTCCCCCGCATCTTATTTAAAATAAAGACCCAGCAACCCTGGGTCAGTTACTCAGCGTACAGCTCATCAAATACTGAGGAAACACATGCACTTATGCCAAAGATCGGGCATGGTCTAGGTGGTCTCTGAGATTTGGAAGAAATTAGTTCTCACTGCACAAAATGGTTTTACAATCAGTTCCATCAGACAGCCTCAGGGGCCCTTCTAGAAAAAGGGGCCAATAGGAAAGATTGCATGGGGATAGGAGAGGCAACTGGCCAGTGGAAAACGTTTTTTCTAATAGTTGGGCATTTTTGTGGCTCTGAAGGCAAACTTGTTTGTTTCATTTCAACAATAGAAAAAACACCCCTGTTTTTGGAAATGTTACCCAGCATAAAAATACATTTGCAATGGGAGGGGGAGGCAATTAAGGCCCACGCAGAAGAAAACATATTTTCCCCTGAATTTTTCAATTTGTTGTTTCCCAGTTTGGGTTTGCCTCATTCCACAAATAGCTGTTTATGTCAAAAGTTGTATGTAATGTAATTTGAATATTTAAACTTAGATCACATTTAAATATTGTAGAAAACTGACAAAGGACTCTTACAAAGAATTGTTTTATAAAGTAAATAACTTCTTCCCTACTTGCCCCTCTACCCCTACCCAGTCTCCTTTTGTGTGTGTATTGAGGAGGGGAGCTTAGGGGATGAATCTGGTTTGCTTAAAATCTGGCTATCACTAAAAATCAGCCTCCCAGATCCAAAACAGAGCTTAGGTAACCAGTAGTCTATAGAATTTGTTATTTCTTTTAAAGGTTGCTAGGATGATTATGCAGATCTCTCAGATATAGGGAAAAAATTCAGCCACCTCACCCAGATTCTGCAATCCCTACGAGGCTGCATCTGAAATACTGAAGAGGTAAGACCATAACCATTTCTTTGTAAATGGTGGGTCATATTTTACATTTTAATGCTCTTTCATATGAAGTAATTTTTAATTGAAGGTCTTAGACTCTTGGTGCATTGTGGTTTACATGGTTGAATCAAACTATCTTTGATTTTGGGTATATTTATTCCTTCTTGGTATCATACCTCGTATGGTGGAGGCACAAACCTATGTTTTGTGTTTTTCTTTACTCAGTACTTACTAAGCACCTACCTGCCATGAACAGGGTAATGTTCTAGGCACTATAGGTGTTGTATTTCAGGTTTGTCTACCCTGTTTTCTTTTTCTGGGTCACTTTGCATCTTTATAGCTCGGCTTCATAAAAGACGAATAATAATCCACTTCACCTGTAGAGTGCTTTACAGCTTACAGAGCACTTTTATGAAAATTATCTCTAGTGATCCTCCCACATAAACCTCAGTTAGGGATTGTAGTGTGGGGAGCATCATGGCTGAGTGGAAAGAGCCTGGGCCCATATCAACCTGGGTACCCATTTTACAGCTGAGAAAACTGAGCCTCTGGGGGGCTGAATAAATTGTTCAAGGTCATGCAGTCATTTAGTACTAATGCAGGCCTCCTTTTATAGGTTTGTGGACTATTTGAGAGATAACATGTTATACGTATTTATTTTATATTTAAATATATATATATATTTATGTCTGCATATATATATATATCATACTTCCTAGACTCACAGAAAGCTTACAACTCCAGAAACCAATCATATTCTGGTTCCCCCCCACCAAAAGAAGTAAGGATGACAACATCTCAGTTCTCTGTGAGTTATTAGTAATTAGATAATACCACAAGTGTTTAATTTGTCCATAGTTAATTCCTGTGGGAATAAGGAAATTGTAGTCCTAACATCAGGAGTAATCAGGGACAGATTCAATTTGGTTTTATTTTATATGATCCTCAGAATTATATTTCTCTGATTGTTCCTGTTGACCAAAAGAATAATTCTCCTTTACCCCACCTTAAGTCAACTATAGCCCTTACCACACATGGTTCAGCATACTTTTAATTTTAAAAGTAGGTGATCAGAATATTTTATATACTTCCTAAAAGGAACAACAAAAGCCTACATTGAGCTGCTTTTGTACCACATGTGGCTCCTATTCTGGAGGACAGTAATTTACGATATAAGCAAGATCCTCCAGGTCTAACTTACAGAATGTGGGCTCTGATTTGATGAACTGAATTTCCATATTTGTTCCCTTTTGAGGTTACTTTAATTAAATATGCATGTATTGACCATCTACTGTGTTTAATGTATTGACTTAGACTCAAAGGGAGGTTTAGACATGAGCTTGGCTTCCTGAAATCTTGAAATCCCTGGAATGTTTCAAAACAATTCACATCAGAATCAGCTGGGGTGCTTGTTAAAAATTCAGTTACCCATCTTACTTCTACCAAGTCAGACTATTCTAAAATCTGCATTGGTATCCACTCCCTAGGTGATTTTTCTGTACAAAGTGCTAGGTCTTGTAGAGAATCTGTGCCAATTAATTCTACTAGTAGTTTACATTCTTAAAGTCCAAATAACTCTCCTGTTTCTGAATTCAAATTTTCTTTATGTTTAGTAGTTTTTGTATTTCTGTCAAAGGAAAAACTTATGAAAATTACTATTCCTTATGGACATTATTCTCCTCGTGGGAAGAAAATAGGCTAAAATGTGTGGTTCATGAGCTAAATGAAATCAAACTAAATGTCAAATGTATTAGGCATTTTGGGGAGAATGGTAGATCACTAGAGATTTTTAAGTTTCTGCACTAAGGGTTTTTATTATAAAATTGATAGCTCACACTCTTAACTTAGTGGTGAATATAATTTAGAAGAATGTCTGGGTAAGGCTAAGAAATGACTTAGAGTTTTCTGATAAATACCTGGCATTAATGAGGGAAGGTGCTGATCCAATTTTTTTATGTCCCTAGAAGATATTATCCTTATCCTGTTGTCCTTGTTAGCTGTTATTCAGTGCTTCTCTGGCTGGTATTAATATTATTTTGTGCACATCTCTCATACCTACCAGAACAGTGGTTATCAAATGTTATTGTGCATAAGAATTACGTGGGATGCTTTTTAAAATGCAGATTCCTGGGTGAATATCTAGAATTTCTGAATCAGTGAGTCTGAGGTGGAGCCTGATATTGTTCATTTTTACAATCATATGTTCTCCCCCAAGTGATGTGCTCAGGAAACATATCACTGGACTATAAACTCCTTTGAGGTGAGGGAGTTACCACTTTGTATATATCCCAAAAGGTCAAGCATGGCCCATTGTCCACAGGTCATCAATTTTAATGCTATTAACCAAATTCACCTGTCTGTAGACAAGGGCTAAATCAGATCATATATCAAAGTTCTTTGCAGTTCTGAGACATTTTGATTTTTCTAATAGAAATTTTGTGACTTGATTCTGGAAAAGTTTTAAGATTGGGTGAGTTCAAAGAGGTAATGACTTATTTTCAAGTAAGATTCTGAAAAATGAAATGATACTGATTTTAAACAAACAAATGGGAGATTTGTTGGTATTTAGGAACTTGTGAGAAGAGCATATGCCAAATGTTTTTGAAGTTTCTATCAGAATATTCTTTGCTAAATTTCATCTCTCATTTGTTATTTTGTGGACTTCATGAAAAAAATCAGTTTATCATTGTTAGGAATAAAAGATGACATGGGAAGAAATAAAGGTTTTGTGTACTTTTAAATGAAGGGACTTGCTTGAAGGCTTGTAGATAATTGAGTTGAGCTCTTAGGTTATTGAAGTCCATTATGTGGTCACTGTTGAGAACATTATTTTCTGAGTGTATTTTGATGGTTCAAGAACCCCAAAGAGAGTGTGCTTTGTGATTTTTCTCAATTTAGGATAGCAAGAGAATCCCACAGGGATGCATTTGGCTTGAATTGAGTGGAAAGTTGGAGGGGGCTAGGACTGGTGCTTTCACATTGATAAGACTGACCAAGAGCTGAAATTGAAGTTGGAAGCTTGGCTTAAAATGAAAGCATTTCCTAACAGCTGTGATTCCTGTTGGCATTTTCTTGGAAAATCTTTCATCGGAAACCAACATTCTTATTTGTTATAACAGGAATAATAGGACTTTTTAACCTACCTGGGGTAGAGTTGACAGATGTAATTAGCTGGTACATGTTTGTAAAGTATTATTTAATACTCTTGTCCTCCAGAAGACAAGAGATTTCCTGATACTAAGATTTCTTGCATTATTTATCATATTCTCTATCTCCATAGAGCCTTTCACACATGCAGCTCAAATACATTTAGACATCTCATTAGTCTTCTGTAAGCTTCAAGGTCCAAAGTCTTATTACCGCATTGCTCCTTAAAGATAGAAATGTTTGGGGCTTCCCAGGTGGCGCAGTGGTTGAGAGTCCGCCTGCCGATGCAGGGGACACGGGTTCGTGCGCCGGTCCGGGAAGATCCCACATGCCGCGGAGCGGCTGGGCCCGTGAGCCATGGCCGCTGAGCCTGCACGTCCGGAGCCTGTGCCCCGCAACGGGAGAGGCCACAACAGTGAGAGGCCCGCGTACCAGAAAAAAAAAAAAAAAAAAGATAGAAATGTTTTTGTTTGCTCCTGTCAGTTGTATTTGTGAAGGCAAAAATAGGTGAATTTATTTGAATTCGTATTTGTGAAGGCAAAAATAGGTGAATTTATCTGAATTCAGTTAAAACCAGTTTGGATTGTCTGTAACAAGTGTGACTGGGGGAGGGGGAGGCTATCAATTAATTCAAACTTATTAGAAGTAGGTTGAGGGTGTTTGGCCAGACTAGAATGATTTAATTTTGTGACCTGTCTGCATCCTCTAAAGTACATGTGGTTTGGGGTGTTCCCAAAGTCTGCCAAGTACCAAGAACATAGTGTTCCAGTGGGGAAACATGGTTCTTCAGTTGAGCTAACATTTGGGTGTATTACCTGTTCCCCAAAGGCCTGTAAAACCTTGACCTCTGTGGCAGAGAAAAACATTTTTATAAAATTTCTGTGTGTGTGTGTGATGGAGCACATCTATAAAATTGAAGAAGGGTAATTCAGAGTGAGATGTATTTTCAACCAGACACCTATCCCATAGGACTTTTAGCTAGGATCATTCAGAGCTTGAAGTAGAAAGAAAAGAACTGAACTGATTTTCCTCTCAAGGAACACCTGCAGTTGGCTGTCTTTCCCCTTGGCCACTGTAGCCTTTGGAGAGGGCTAAGACAATTGGAAAGAAAAAGGAGGAGGGAGGACTCTGAATTAGTTACATCCAATATAAATTAAAAACAGCACTGTTCCTAATGACCAAAGAGAGGACATATACAGATTTCAATAAAAACATTGAATGTAATGGCTTAAAATGACCAAAATTAAAGAGGTGGATGCCCAAAGGCAATCTTAAAAAAATTAATACTGGGATTAATTTTCATGGATTGAGAGGTGGGATGAATGGGGCAGGGAAAGAAAAAGGGTAAATTTTGGGATTGTTCAATTTGATCATCCTTTCTTTGATTCTACCACCTCTGCTTCTGTTTTAGGAAAGATGTGACACCAATTCTTCTTTCCTTCTTTTTTGCTTCTCCCACTTCTGTTCTACTCTGATACTTGGCTTTATCCTACCATAAACATTTCTCCAGTAAGAAAATAGTGTTAAGAATGAAATTTTTCCTATCGTTGCCTTCATTTATTATTGTGTTTACTGTGTTTACTATGCCAGACTGTTCTAGGAATACACTGGGAATACACTGTTGAATACAACACACTAGGTCCCCTGCCATCATGATGCATATAGTCTCTGATCTTTGAATTATAGCACTCTCTCATACATTATTTAATTTGATCCTTTTAAGAACCCTTTGAAATAGCCCAGATTTCTATTTACATTTTATGCATAATAAAATTAAGCTTAGGGAAGTTCAACTGATGTACCTAAGATCATGCAGCTGGTAAATTGTGTAATCAGATGGTCACCCAAATTTTCTGAATTCGAAGACAGTGTTCTTTCTGCCACATTATGCCACTTCCCTAAGATCCAAGGTTCAAAGATTATATCTAAGTTGCTGTTTTTTTAAATTGAAGTGTAGTTGATTTACAATGTTGTGTTAGGTTCTGGTGTACAGCAGTGGTTCTGGTATACAGCAAAGTGTTTCAATTATACATATGTGGGTATATATATATATATATACACATATATGCACATACATATATGCATATATACACATATATATATTCTTTTTCAGATTCTTTTTAAGTTTCTCTTTTAAACAGTACCTAGACCAATTATTTATATTTTAGTGAGTTATTACTTTACTCAATACTCCTTCCCCCCTTTGTCAGATATTATTGATCATCATAAATGAATTTTATCTAAACAATTCATGATCCAATGATATTTATTCCAATAAATTATTCCTACTTCTTAATACAAAATAGATTATCTTTGTAGTGCATAATTATCAGAATATTCTCCATGTTTTGCAACACCCTCTCCCTCATAAAGGTAACAACCAGAAATGGGGAGTAGATGATATACAACTATTAAAGGAAGATATTGAAAAGCTTTAGTCCCAGTAGGTTGGGAAAGTAATTTTCAAAACTAAAAAAAAAGTAACATCAAGAAGGGCAACAGAGTGAAAAGAGCACTGGACTAGGAATCAAGAGACAAAACTTTCAGTCTTGGTTTGGGAAATTCTGTTCTCTTTCCAGACCTCAATTAAGGAATGGAATTTTAGGCATCTTCTATATCTACATCCATAATTCTAAATCTGAGTTAAGTGAACAGAGACCTTGGAGAGTGACATTTAGGAAACTATTGAAGGCAGAGCAATAGACCCCTCCACAGGGCAAAGCAAGAAAACGTTACAGATCCATTCAGTTCTTGAATCCAAGTCCATTTGTTCCACTATTGAAATGGTTCCTGTTTCTTTTTTCCTACCTTCAGATCGAGTAAACCTTTCATACTTCTTATGGCATTTGCTTTAGAAATATAACACCTTTGTAAACAAAACAAGCCAATATTATGAAAGGACTGTAGCTTGACTTTGATTTTTCAACTTCGAAGTGACACCACTCCTAGATATACTGGAATTTTTTTTAAAACCTATCTTGAAAGGTTTTCTCCAAATTGCCTTATATCCGTTTTAGCACAGCAGGCACATGATGGCTCATAATCACCACCCAATTGATTTTGAGAGTATTTCTTTGTGGGTGAATAGGATGAGTGGGGAACATCCCACAGGGCTCTGGAAGGGGTGTCAAGGGAGTCGCATAGATCCAGGAGTGAGACAGCCAGTGGTAAGTAACCAAAGGGGCAGATGAACTTGACAAGGGGTTGGCCTTCTCTCAACAGCCTCTACTAGATCTATTCAGTCCTGCCCTTCTTGTGATTTTCTCTGGCATTTGTTCTGACAGTTATCTCAATTCTTCACTCACTTTCCACACCCCTAGAGTGTATCTGCCAGATTAGTAATCGCTTGGTTAGTGATTACTAGTTGCTCCCTGCCTACTTGCTGAAAAGGTTTCATCGAGGGAGTGGAGGAATTCAGCATATGCTTCTACCACCTTACAGATATCAGTCTCTAAGCATGAAGGAACTTAAGCATGAAAGAAAGGATTTATGGGTTCCTCCAATAGTGAGCTAAAAATTAGTTGTTCTTTCACTGAAAAAGTGATCTGTTATTTTAAAGAAAAGTAGAGTTGAACACAGGACACCTGGGTTCTCAACTCTAGGCTGTGACATTTCAGAATTTCTTGGGGGTGAAGACAACCTGCTGTTGGCTCCAGAATCCAGTTGCCCCTTGCTCACCTCAGGGAGCTATTCTATTTAGGAATCAGCCTCTTTCACAGCTGGCTGCCATCATTATAACTACTGAGAAAAACCACTGTTACCTCTATGACAATATCCTGAGGCTATGTCTGAAAGAGAATTCAAGTAGGGGATGAGAAGTTGGGTCAGATAGGTCTTTTCCAGTCCTTTCAGCAGGGCCACTTAGTTCCTTGGGGCAAGCTAACCCTTGTATCAGGTCCTGGACTGATACAGGCCATGAGCAGATAAATCCAAGAGCCCCTAGTTGTGTTGCTTGGTGGCTGTTCATCAAATTAGTCTCTGTGCTGGTCCTTCTTTGAGCTAACCTTGTCCCTAAGGAGTAGGCTCTTGACTCTCACCTTGGTCCTTGTTCCAGTAACAGGCATTTTTTAGGTTCTTATATTTGACTCTAACCCTGCTTTGGGATTGGAGTTCTACTTTGGTCTCCTCAACTTCATGGAAATTAGAACCCAATCCTTAAACCCAAGTCTGCACAACTGGATCCTTACTACAAACTGCTACATCTCTGATGCCCATCATCAGTTTGTTTGAAACTTTACCTATTGCCATTGCCTGACTCCAAACAAATCACTCCGCTTTTGGATTTCCATGTGTTGACATTGTAGAACCTTCCTCCCACTCCTATAATTGTCTACATGAACCCTCTACTTACTGTCAGATTCCCTTGATAGCATGTCTTGCCTGCATTTTGGATTTTTTCTTTTTGGTGCCTATTGAGTGGACCTGATGTCCTGCCTTGTTCCAGTGGGATTACTTATAGTCATTCTCAAACTTTAATGTTCATGAAAATCACCAAGAGTGCTTAGTAAAAGTGAAGGTTCTGGGGTTCCACCCTTAGAGATTGTGATTCAGTAACTCTGTGAAACAGGGCTTAGACATCTGCATTTAAACGTATACCCCTAAATAATTTTGAGGTAGATAGTACAAAAACCACAGTTTAAGACTCCTATTCTAGTCTCTGGGACTTGATCCTTCCTTAGGCTCATCCCATTACTAACCAAACTTGATTTTGACAGTCAGAAAGATTTTGACTTTTCAATAAGGAATTTCTGAATATCATAATCATTGTTACATTTTAGAATATTATTTTTGTTTCTGTTTTTCTGCTCATTAGAAACTTTACAGAGGTTCTAATACCTAGCTAGTAAGTCATTCAAGCATACCACAATTTAAAGAGTCCAGATTTTGCTCATGCTTTGGGCTCTAATTTCCTGTGGTAAAGATAACAGGGTGTTTTAGAAATGCATGAATCATTGTCTCTGTCAGCACCCTGCATTTATTTTAGGGCAATAGAGGAAAGTGTCTTCTTCCTCTTGGGTTTGGATTCATGCTTAAATATTGCCTCATCAATGTGCCTATGTATGCCATTATAGGAGTAACATAAATTCATGTATAGATGGCATAAAGAGAATGGAGCTGGACACAAGAATTCTGGAGACAGGAGGAATCTAGGTGCAGAAGAACTGCTCTCTATTGTAAGGTATTGGCTTATATGAGGCCCACCCTGGCTCAGATGCAGTATTCCTCAGATTCAGGTTAAACACTTTTGGAAAGAATACTTCATAGGGCATGTTGTGTACCTCCTATTCCATTGTATCACGTGTGTGGTAAGGTATATTCCCAGTGCCCAGAATTTGAAAAAATTCTGAGCAATTTTTTAACCCCTGGGTGTCATCAAGAAACTCAGGAAAAGATTTATGTTTCTGGCCAAGATGGAGTAACAGGTACTGTCTGTTTACCCTCTCACCTGAAACAACTGGAAAATAAAACAAAGCAAAATACACAAGATAATGTTTTTTTAGACCTTGGACATCAGGAAGTAAAAGACATTGATTCTTGAGAGACAAGAAACAAATGAGATAACACTATGATTGCCAAAGCTTACTGCTTTGAGGGAGTTTCCAGGTTGTGGAGCAGGAAGGGGAAATCTAGGTGGAGCTCAGCAGAATCCCTGGGTTGAGGAGATGGAGCTGAGAATCGAGGGGACCCAAGGAAGCTGGAGTTCTCATGACAGAGTATTGAAGAGGAGAGAGCTGCACAGAGAGAGAACTCTGGATATTTCCAGAGGTCCTCTTGAGTATTCAGATTACTGATTGGTACATGCATGTGAGGAAACTGCCCAAGGCTGGGGAAAAAACCATCAGAGAGGATTAGAGGGAGCAGTGGCAGCACTCACAGAGATCCAATAATAGTGCCTGTTCTTGTTAGCCAGACCAAAACATCTATAATTCATAGAGTATTGGAGAGAGTACTTAGGATCTGTTCAGTAGTGGAGAGTAATCGGTAGTCAGCGACTAATCATTGATCCTGCCTAACAAGCAAGATCTAAAATAATAGAATGGTTTCTGAGGAACTTAACTATGTCATGGAATAAAACTCAAGAATATTTAAAGAAATACAAAAATACTCATCTCCCAGCAAGGGTCACAATGTCTAACATGCAGATGAATAGTCCCATGCATTCAAATAAGCAAGAAAATCTTACCCATAATGTGGAGAGCAGTCCATCAATAAAAACCAAGTTAGAACTGACACAGATATTAGAATTAGTAAAGAAGGACATTAAAAATTATTATAATTGCATCCTATCTGTAGGTAGATACTTAGAATATGTTTTTTTAAAGGCACAAATTAAATGTCTAGAGGTGAAAATTATGTCTTAAATAAAAAATACACTAACAGCATATTAAATGTTAAAGAAGAAAAGATTCATGAACTTGACTGCACAAAATACAAACTATCAAAAATGAAACACAGAGAAAAAAGAATTTATAAAAATGAGGCAGACATAAATCATACCTTACAGCAATTACATTAAATGTAAATGGATTAAATGCTCCAAGTGAAAGGCAGAGGTATGATTCAATTATATGCTGTTTACAAGAGACACACTTTAGATTCAAAGACACAAATACATTGAAAGTAAGAGGATGGATAAAAGATACACCATGAAAATAGTAACCAAAAAAGAGCTGTAGTGGTTATACTAATATCAGACAAAATAGACTTTAAGACAAAAGTGTTACTAGAGACAAAGAGGGATATTTTATGATGATAAAAGGAATATATCAGGAAGATATAATAATTTATAACATTTATATATATAACAATTATAAACATATATGCATCTAACAACAGAGCCTGAAAATACATGAAACAAAACAGACAGACAAAACAGAATTGAATGGAGAAATAGATGACTCAGCAGTAATAACTGGAGACTTCAATATCCTGTTCTCAATAATGAATGAGTAACTAGGCAGAAGATCAACAAGGAAATAGAAGACTTGAACAACATATCAATCAATCAGGCCTAAAAGGCATCTATAGAATACTCCACCCCAAAAACAGCAGAATACACGTTCTTCTCAAGCCGACATTGAGTATTCTCCAGGCTAGACCAATGATAGGCCACAAAACAAGCCTCAATAAACTTAAAAGGGTTGAAATCAACAAAGAGCATTTCCAACCACAATGGAATTAAATTAGAAATTAATACCAGGAGGAAATTTGGGAAATTCACAAATGTGTGGAAAATAAATAACACATTCCTAAATAATGAATGGGCCAAAGAAGAAATGACAAGGGAAATTAGAAAATATTATGAAATAACTGAATGTGAAAACACAACATGCCAACACTTAAGGGTCAGCTAAAGTCGTGCTTAGAGGGAAAGTTATGGCTGTAAGTGCCTATATTATAAAAGTAGAAAATCTAAAATCAATATTCTAATTTTCCACCATAAGAGAAGAGCAAACTAAACTCAAAGCTAGCAGAGGAACAAATAATGAGATAAAAGTGGAAATAAATGAAATAGAAAATAGAAAAACAATAGAGAAAATCAATGAAACCAAGATTTTGTTCTTTGAAAAGATCAATAAAATACAAACCTTTAGTAGACTGATAAAGAAAAAAAGAGAGAGGCCTCAAATTACTAAAATCAGAAGTTAAAGAGGGAATATTACCATTAACCTTAGAGGAAAAAAAAGATTACAAAGGAGGACTATGAATAATTGTATGTCAACTAATTAGATAAATGAAATGGACAAACTGAAAGTGATTCAAGAAGAAGTAAAAAAATCTGAATAGACCTATAACAAGCAAAGAGATTGGATTAGTAATTTAAAATTTCCCACAAATCCCAGGCCCATACAGCTTCACTGGTGAATTCTACCAAACATTTAAAGAATCAATTCCAGTCTTTTACAAATGATTTCAAAAATAGAAGAACTTAATCTCTAACATTAGTATTATTCTGATACCAAAACCAAAGATATCTTAAGAAAGTAAATTTTCAAATCAGTATCCCCTGTGAATATAGACATAAAAATCCTTGAAAAATACTAGCAAACTGAATCCAGTCATGGAATAAAGGCGTACACCACAAGAAAGCAGTGTTTATCCCGGAAATATATCCAAATTTGGTTTAATATCTGAAAATCAATGTAATACACCATCTTAACAGAATGAAGCACAAAAACACATGATCATCTCAGTTGATGCGGAAAAGGCATTTGACAAAATCCAGCAGTCTTTCATGATAAAAGCAGTGAAAAAAGTAGGAATAGAAGAGAACTTCCTCAGTCTGATAAATAAAGGGCATCTATGAAAATCCAACAGATAAATAGCGCCATATTTAATGGTGAAAGACTGAATGCTTTCTTCCTAAGATCAAAAATGAGGTAAGGAAGTCAGCTGTCACTACTGCTATTTATCATTTTACTGGAGATACTGGCCAGGGAAATTAGGCAAGAAAAAGAAATAAAAGGCATCCAGATTGGAAAGAAAGAAAGAAGTAAAATTATTTCTATTTGTAATTGACAAGACCTAGCAAGGTTGCAGGATATAAATGAAATCCTGGAATTTTTTTTTTTTTTTTTTTGGCTGTGTTCGGTCTTCGTTGCTGTGCGTGGGCATTCTCTAGTTGTGGTGCGCGAGGGCTACTCTTCATTGTGGTGCGCAGGCTTCTCATCGTCGTGGCTTCTCTTGTGGCGCACAGGCTCTAGGCGCACAGGCTTCAGTAGTTGTGGCACACGGGCTCAGTAGTTGTGGCTTGTGGGCTCTAGAGCTCAGGCTCAGTAGTTGTGGCGCACGGGCTTAGTTTCTCTGCGGCATGTGGGATCTTTCCGGGCCAGGGCTCAAGCCCATGTCCCCTGCATTGGCAGGCAGATTCCTAACCACTGCAAGTGACAATATGCAATTCAGTTGTACTTCAATGCACAAGCAATAAACAATCTGAAAATGAAATTAAGAAAACAAATTTACAATAACATCAAAAACAATAAAATAGTTAAGAATGAATTATTTAAAAAGAAGTGCAAGACTTTTTCATTGAAAACTACAAAGTTTTGTTGAAAAAAATTGAAGATCCAAATAAATGAGAAGACATCCCATGTTCCTGGGTTAGAATACAATATTATTAAGATGGAAATACTCCCCAAATTGATCTACAAGTTCAATATAATGCCTATCAAAGTCTCAGTTGGCTTCTTTTGAAGAAATTGTCAAGCTGATCCTAAAATTCATATGGAAATGCAAGGGACCCAGAATAGCTAAAATAATTCTGAACAAGAAGAAGAAAGTTGGAGGACTACACATCTTGACTTTAAAACTTAACTAGAAAGCTACGGTAATAAAGACAGTGTAATATAGGTACAAGGACAGACATATAGATTAATGGAATAGGATTAAGAGTCTAGAAGTAAACCCTTACATTTATGGTCAACTGATTTTTGACAAGGATGCCAAGATAATCTAATAGAGAAAGAACACTCTAGATACTCACACTTGAAAGAATAAAATTGGATCTCTACCCCACAGCCACACAGAAATTATCTCAAAATTGGTCATAGACCTAAATGTCAGAGCTAAAATGATAAAACTCTTAAAATAAACCACAGGGGCTTCCCTGGTGGCACAGTGGTTGAGAGTCCGCCTGCCGATGCAGGGGACATGGGTTCGTGCCCCGGTCTGGGAAGATCCCACATGCCGCGGAGCGGCTGGGCCCGTGAGCCATGGCCGCTGAGCCTGCGTGTCTGGAGCCTGTGCTCCACAACGGGAGAGGCCACAACAGTGAGAGGCCCGCGTACCGCAAAAAAAAAAAAAAGAAACCATAGGAGTAAATCTTTGTGATACTGAGGCAATGGTTTCTTAAATACAACACCAGAAGTACAAGCAACAAAAGGAAACTAGGTAAGTTGAATCTTTCATGCTTCAAAGGACACCGTCAAGGAAGTGCAAGACAGAATTCTCTGGCTGTCCAGTGGTTAGGACTCCATGCTTTCACTGCCGAGGGCCTGGGTTCAGTCCCTCGTCGGGGAACTAAAATCCCGCAAGCCGTGTGGTGCGGCCTAAAAAAGTAAGGATGAGAGTGATAAGATAGTGGAGCAATATTCTTAAAGTACTAAAATAAAAATACTGCCAACATGGAATTTGCTACCCAGAAAAAAATCTCTTTAAAAAACAGAGGCAAAACAATAACTTTTTCAGAAATACAAAAGCTGGAAGTATTTATCACCAGTAAACCTACACTACTAGAAAGAAAGTCTAAAGGAAATCATTCAAGTAGAAGGAAAATGGCACCAAGTGGAAATATGGATCTACACAAAGAAGTAAAGAATACCAGAAATAGTAACTACATGGGTAAATATATAAGATTTTTTCTTATTATGTAAATCTCTAAAAGAACTGACTGTCTAACAATGTGTTGTGGGGTTTATAGCATAGTTATAAGTAAAATACATGACAAAAAAAGGTAGGAGCAAAGAAATGGAAGTGTACAATTTAAGGCTCTTTTATGTAAACTGATATAATATCACTGGAAAGTACACTGTAATTAAAGATGTATACTATAAACCCTAAAGCAACTACTAGTAAAACGAGAGTTATAGCTAGTAAGCCAACAAAGGACATAAAATGGAGTAATAAAAAATATTCAGTACAAAAATAGGCTGAAAAATAGGAAAAGGGAAAAAATAATTGGGACAAATAGAAAATAAATAGCATTCATTAATTACTGTGGTGGTTTTAATGTATGTCCAAAAATTTTTCAGTATTCCTTTCTCCAGAAAGTGGAGCTCAATTCTCCTCCCCTTAAGTGTGAGCTAGACTTTGTGACTCACTTCTACCCAAGAGGGTATGAAAAGGGAAAAAAAAATAGTAACTTTGCAGGGGAGAAACATGGCAGACACCACCTCAACCAAATGATCAAGGTTTACATCACTAGCACTAAGTCGTGATGACACAAGGCACCCCTAACATGATGTGATGGGAAGAGTACTTCACTTTTGTGGTAGACTTCCTCAAGATCCATAATCCCAATCTAATCATGAAAAACATCAACCAAACCCAAATTGAGGGACATTCTACAAAACACCTGACCAGTGACCTTCAAAAGTGTCAAAGCCATGGGAAATAAGGAAAGACTGTGAAACACAGAAAGACAGGTTGGAGGAGACTAAGGGGTCATGACAACTAAATGCAAGGTGATAGTGGACTGGATCTTGGAAAAAAGGACATTCGTGGAAAAACTGGTGAAACCCAAATAAAGTCTGTTGTTTAACTTAAAAAAAAAAAGAAAAGAAATAGCAAGATGATAGACTTAAACTTAACCACATCAGTCATTATATAAAATGTAAATAGTCTAAACACCCCAATTAAAAGGCAGTGATGGTCAGATCATATTAAAAAAACATGACCAAAGTATATATGCTGTTTACAAGAAATACAAATGAAATATAAAGACACAAATAGGTTTAAAAGTAAAAGGATGGGCACCCACCCCCACAGGGGCGAGGAGACTCAGCCCCTCAGATGGGCAGAGACCAACCCTCCCGCGGGGACCCGTCGGCCGCCCCTGAGGACTCGCAACAGAGCCCAGTGCAACTCTTGTCCTTGGGCTGGGTGCCATTATGCCTTTATCAGCTTCACCAACCAGACCCAGGGCCTGGACCAACTCTTCAGAGCCCCTAAGTACACAGGCATGTTGCTTAGATATTTGTTAGAGCCTAAAGCTGACAAAGAGGAGGTTGTTATGAAGCTCAAGAAGCTGGAGTCCAGTGTGAGCACTGGTCGTAAATGGTTCAGACTAGGCAATGTGGTACATGCTGTACAGGCGACTCAGCAGAGCATTCATGCCACTGACCTGGTGCCCTGCATATGCCTAAGAGTAACCAGCCTGAACCTTGTGATTTATTTCATCTGTGACCCCATCATCTTCATGAGGAGTGCAGGGCTCGTCTCTGGCATTAACAAAGACAAACAGCGAATGTGGGCTGCACACCATTACTACTATTGTCTTCTGCTGAGCCTGGTCAGGGATCTGTATGAAATCTCCCTGCAGATGGAACAGGTTGCACACAACAGGCAAAGAGGGAGAAATCACCATCCCAGGATCCTCTTGGGTATAGCGTGGCTAATGAGGAAACAGAATGGCTCCAGTTCTTTCTTCTTCTCTTATTCTGATCTCTGAAGAAACATCTTCCCTTGCTCCTGGACACAGTGAAGAACTTCTGTGATATCCTGAACCCTTTGGACCAGCTGGGGATCTATAAGTCCAATCCTGGCATCATAGGCCTTGGAGGTCTCGTGTCCTCTATAGCAGGCATCATCACTGTGGCGTATCCTCAGATGAAACTGAAGACCCACTGAGGTGGTTTCGGGCTGAAGACTAGTACCTGCTTTCAAGACAACCTGTTAGTGAAATGGACATTTGCATTAGGCACAGCCATGTCATGCTGTGCTTACGGGCTTATTCACATGAGCACTGAGTGACCTGTGATGTGAACAGAGGTGGGGCCAAGAACGGTGAAGGGAGAACGTGAAGGTTTATGTGTTTTCTAGAGCAGTGGAGTGACTTCTGAATTTCTGAGTATTTTTCCTTCATCTTACATTTATTGAGCATCTCTTATGTGCATATTAGGAACTTAGTGGTTGCTGAACGGATAAAAGTTGAAAGGGAAAAATTGAAAAAGATCCAAACTAACAAGTGGACACTAATATAAACGACTTTTGGACCGTGTGCCTCACTACTTTTGCCCAACTACAGTAGGACTGATACACACCCTCTCTCAGATCTAGTAGAGGCCCCTTATTCTCTTATCAGTTACCCCCCTTCCTCCATAGCTGCCAGTGCCAGGATAGAGGAGAGCTGGGCTTATAGCCTCTTAACTTGACTTTTACATCACTGCGCTCCTGTCCTTCCTCTGTCCAGTAGTAAAATCAGAAGTGCATCAGGCACCTTCATAGTATAAATTGTGTCTTTAGGTAACACAGTGAGGAAACAAAAAATCCGAAGCAGATAGAAAGGACTTGAGGTAAAAATAATGTGGTAAGTCACAATTGGTGACTGTGGGTTTCCCTGTGACAGATGAGGAGAATGAGGTTAAAACTGAGGACAGAACTGACTCCCAATCCAGTGCTCTTTCCATATTTCACTGCCTTCCTGATTGAGTGGAAGTGCAAGACTCTCCAGAATCCTGTGCGAAAATCCTTTTTTAGAACCTTTCTTGGTCAGTGGTTTATATTCTATTCTACAAAAATTAAAACTATATCTAGATCCACCAGTAGGATTGTTTATTTAAAACCATATAACAGTTTGGGCACTTACACATTAATTTTCATCAAAATTTGTGCAGTTGAGAAATTTCACGAATACGATGAAATTCTACTATATTCTACAATAAATCAGAGTTCATATTTGTAGGGTGGTTGGGGGAGGTGGAGAAGAGCAGTAAGGGGCTAGTGAAGAGGACAGTAGAACGATGAGTCAATGCCACTTACTCGTGTTTCTACTTCTCATCTTGGATGTTGGGTTCTTATTTGTGATTACAGATCCTCTTAATTTGAGGCAAGTGAGGTAGAGAAATAGGGTACCATCAGGTAAGAGGTCAGTGTCAGTCCTGCCAGTAAATCCATCACATTTATCCGAATGGAAAGGAGAAAAGAAATGTGCACTAAGTAAATTTCCCATAAATGTGATTGAGATTCTTAAAAAGTAGACTCACGTCCTTGGCTCTCTATTTTTAAAGTGACCAATCTAGATACGGGATTTGAGAAAGAACATTTTGGGAATTTTAAGAGAAATAAAAGCTGCTAGATCAGGGCAAATAAAAAATTTAACTATTTTTACTTTGTCCAGATCTTCTACTGTAATAAATTATGCCTAATAAATTTATAGACAAAGAAAGAGTAAAAGGATGGAAAAAGATATACTGTGCTAACAATAATGAAAAGTAAACTAGAGGGACTAACTAATATCAAAGTAGATTTCAGGGCTTCCCTGGTGGCGCAGTGGTTGCGCGTCCGCCTGCCGATGCAGGGGAACCGGGTTCGCATCCCGGTCTGGGAGGATCCCACATGCCGCGGAGCGGCTGGGCCCGTGAGCCATGGCCGCTGAGCCTGCGCGTCCGGAGCCTGTGCTCCGCGACGGGAGAGGCCACAACAGAGGGAGGCCCGCATACCACAAAAAAAAAAAAAAAAATAAAAGTAGATTTCAGAGCAAAGAATATTACCAGGGAGAAAAAAATATCATTTCATAGTGATGAAGGGATAATTCATCAAGAAAAAAAATTCAAAAATGTTATGCACATCATAATACAACCTTAAAAATATATGAAAAAAACTGACATAAATTAAAGGAGAAATCCAGAACTATAGTTGGAATTTTCAACACTCCTTTCTCAGTGACTCATAAGTAGGTAGAAAATCAATAAAAGTATAAATGACTTGAAAACCACTGTCAACCAGCCTGACCTAGATGACATTTATAGAACACTTTACGCCCCAAGTGCAGAATGCAAATTCTTTTCAAGCACATATTCTAGGCCAAAAAACATTTTTTCATTCATTTAAAAAGATTCAGACCATGTAAAGTATGTTCTTTATCCACAGTGATATCAAATTAGAAATCAGTAATAGAAAGATGTCTAGAAAAATCCTCAAATATATGGAAGCTAAATAACATACTTCTAACTCACTATGAGTCAGAAGAAATCAGAAGGGAATTTAGGAAATAGTTTGAACTGAATTAAAATGAAAATGTAACACATAGGATTCTGCTAGGGCAGTACTTACAGGGAAATTTATAGTGCTAAATACCTAAGTGAGAAAAGAAGAAAAGTTTCAAATCAGTAACCTAACCTTCCGCCTGAAGAAACTAGAAGAGCAAATTAAACCCAAAGTATACAGAAGAAAGGAAATAGTAAAGATTAGAACAAAGATCAATGAAATATAGAACAGAAAATTAGAGAAAAATAAGTGAAACCAAAAGTTGGTTATTTGAGAAGATCAATAAAATTGATAAACCTCTAGCCAGACTAATAAGGAAAAAGAGATTTAGGACACAAATTACTAATACCAAGAATGAGAGAAGTGGCATCACTACAGATTATGCTGGTATTAATAAGGATAATGAGGGACTATTATGAACAACTTAGATAATAATAAATTCAACACCTTAGATGAATTAAGCAAATTCATTTTGAAAGACACAAACCATCAAAGCTTACTCAAGAAGAAATAGATAACCTGAATAATCCTACCTGTTAAAGAAATTAAATTTGTATTTAAAAATATTCCCATGAAAAAATGACAGGCCCAAATAGCTTCACTTGGGAATTCTGCTAAACTTTTAAGAAGAAAAAAATACCAATTCTCACAAACACTTCTAGAAAATTGAAGAGAAGGGAACATTTCCCAACTCATTCTATAAGGCCAGCGTCACCCTGATACCAGAACCAGACAGACATTACAATAAAAGAAAATTACAGACCAATATTCCTCATGAACATAGATGCAAACATTCTAAAGAAAAAAGAACTCATAATTCTTTACTAAAAGCAGAACCCCAGTGCTTCTCTTAATTCAGTTGAGGTTTTTGGTAGAAAGCCACATGCATTTATATTTCTAATAAGTATGTACTATAGATGTACACTTTGGTGTTCCTAAAAAACTGATTCTAGTGAGGAAGCACTAGAACATAAAAAAGCCACAAACAGAAATGGCTTTGCCCTCTGGGGGACTTTATAGCTGCCTTCACTATATAAAGGTAGTAGACTGGCCACCTCTGGTTATACATCATTTAATTTTTTTGACATTCTAGATAGGATTTAACTTTAAGGTGAGCTTATTCTTTGTTTCCTTTGGCAATCACTTTAACATTTTAAAAATTCAGCAGCAATTACCACTTGTAATTTCAGGGTTTTAAAACTCCTTCTATGATTTTTTCTAGAATATTTAAAATTTATAGTATTTAGATAATATTTCATCCACTGTTGTCTCATTTCTCCTGAAATTTGTCAAGGTTTGAAGTAATGAATGTAAAAGAAATATACTGTATGTATATTTTAAAAGTTCAATTTTTCAATGCTTCATTTCCTTCAATGCTTTATATTTGTTATGTGTATTTTTTCATGATAATCTTAACAGATAGTAATCTTTACTCATAAAATTATGAACAAATATGTTTTACTCATATATTGTTTTACTAGAAATATTTTGGTTAACTTTTGCATTCATGTCTGTCTATCATAAATCCTCAATTAATTGGGTTACTTAAAGGATGTATACAGTGCTATCCTTGGTCCACAGAGGGCTAACCAGCTTTGTTATTTTTTTAGTCTTTACGTTTGTTTTAACTCTTGTTCCTAACCACATAATGTGCTTTTTAACAAGTAAAGATTCTAGCAACATTAGTAAGTTCTTGCTGATACGTTTATTATTATAATCACTACTTTTAATTTTGAAACTCTAAACAGTAAATTAACCCACAAGATCATATGGGTTCTATGAAAAATACATTGCAATTTATTGTAAATATAGCATTACTATAAATACTAACACTATTGTTGCATAATTATTTAGATTAAATTATGTTATTATAAAACTGTGTCACTTAAGAATGAATCAACCTATTTGGTGAGACACTGAAAATTTTATTGTGGTAATTGAGTGCCTGGATTATGCATGGATGATAAACAAATTAAGGATATAATCGAAGGAATTGCTACCTTAGCTTAATGACTCTCCAAAGGTTATATTCAAATAATTATCCTTCATTTCTAGGTTGATAAAATAATTAAGTTAAAAATGTGACCCTAAGAATAAAACACAGACCTACTAGAGCATGGACTTGAGGACAGGGGGAGGGGGAAGGGTAAGCTGTGACGAAGTGAGAGAGTGGCAGGGACATATATGCACTACCAAATGTAAATTAGATAGCTAGTGGGAAGCTGCCGCATAGCACAGGGAGATCACCTCTGTGCTTTGTGACCATGAGAGGGGTGGGATAGGGAAGGTGGGAGGGAGGGAGACGCAAGAGGGAAGAGATATGGGAACATATGTATATGTATAACTGATTCACTTTGTTGTAAAGGAGAAACTAACACACTATTGTAAAACAGTTATACTCCAATAAAGATGTTAAAAAAAAAAAAATGTGACCCTAAAACTGTTTTAGAAAACCACTGCTATAACAACAACAACAACAACCATCATGTTAACAAATAATAATAGCAATTATTACTACCAATAGTAGAGTACCACCATTTGGTGAGCGCTTGCTTTGAGCCATTCACTGGGTCAGTCAGGCAAAATATATTATTTCATTTAATCCTCACCACAGTCCTCTAATGTAAGACTTACTGTCCTCATTATACATACAAGGAACACTCCCTCAGTTTTCTTTTGTGGAACCACATCTCTTCCATTGTTAATTCATACAGTTTAGGTAGATTTGCTCCAGCCCCAGGTTCCAGAGGGGGCAACAAAGCTTAGGCCTGGCCAATTTGAGATTCTCATCCCAGTGGCCGCAATGTTCGCTTTAAAGAGGCAAGTGATGCAAGCTCAATCAGTGAAGACTTCCCCAAGACCATTTCTGGAGCTACTGTTTTCAATAATAGTATGGCCTAACTCAGATAAGATTGCTGCAATACATGTGGACATTCAGGATGCGAAATTCAATTCACTTGTACTTCTTCCTGTGTCTCTAAAGTTATGATGGAAGATTGGAAACATTCATGGGCCCACCTGAGCCCTGCTCCTATAATTCATGGGGGCTCTTAACCTCATATTAAACCCAAATGTCAGTGAAATCATGGTTTTGATGTGCTATGTCTTTTCTGATATAAATTAAAGTAGACACATAATCATTAAGAAAATTTTATCTGTGTACCACCTAAAATGATTTCATGTCTTGCAGTGGTCTACGTACCACATTTTGAGAAATTCTGGACAAGAAAAGATGTCACACTGTCCTGTGTTGTTTAGAATGCTATTTTTGTTTATGCATTTGTATTTAATGTTATAACATCTACCTTCCAAAAAAAAAAGCCACTATGAGCAATTATGGGGGAAAAAAACACACCTAAAGGAAGAAACATTTTGGATTGTATTTTAACTCATATTTTGTGCCAATATAGAAATGAAGCAGTTATGAGATGGTCCCTTTTTGCATATTTGATAAAGTTTTTCTCTTGTAATCCATGCCATTTCTCTGGAGCCTCACCTGTAGCTCTGGGCAAAAAGAGGCTAGAGTCTAATGGCTCCAAAGTTAGGATATCTTTCTCTCACTTTCCTGTTCAAATAAGACCTTTCACTTTAGTTTCCTTCTGTGAATAGTTATAGATTAAGCTCGTGAGGCTGGGCCATGTCTGTTTGGTTTACTACCATATCTGTAGCACCATGCCAGTGCTCAGCAAAGAGTAGGGGCTCAATGAATATCTGTTGAATGAAAGAATGAATGAATGAACAGATGAGCATTTTCATACACAGGCTTGTCAAATGAGCAAGTCCGGTATTATTATTATTGATGGTGGAACTGAGGCTAGGAGAAGTTATGAGGGGTCTTTAATGTCATATATAATCAGTGACAGAATTGGGATTTGTATCTTTTACCCTTTTTGTAGATCCCTGAATTACGTTTGTTGAATAAATAAGTTAATGAAACAATAATATATATTGTTTTCTTCAAAATATTCTTAATATATTTCTTAAAGTATATTCATACTTTATTGGTTATAAAAGGAACATTTTAAAGAGAGACAAACTACTTTTGTGGCTTAGTGTTGTTAGGAACCAAGGGAGGGTGGGGTAGGAATGAGGGGATAGAATGGGCAGATTTAAAATAACTTGAATATCTTAAAAGTAACTGAACATATTGTCTATTAATAAGAGTAATTTAATGATGAAATGACAGTGAATGCCTTAAAGTAGCTCACACCAGTTTTTGTCTTTGTCATAAAGATATGATTAATAAAAAATTGTTTCATGCTGCAAAATGCTTTTTGTGAGATCTGTATTTTGGTACACAATGCACCAAAACATTTGTTTCTATTTACCTTGAAAAAAAATCCCCTTCAGAGATAGCATGTGGAGAGCAGCCATCTGTTCAGGATTACACTTCTGAATTGCTGTTTCTCTGAACTCACTGGACTCTGTATATATTAATTTTAAAAATAAGGACCGTTTTCCCCCTTTATCAAGTTTGTTTATCAACACTATCATAAAGATGTACTTATATTCTAGTGTGCATTATTAACTGTCCATTGACTACTGAATAACAAATTAAATTGGGAATCCTGGAGTCTCTGAATTCAGTTGCTGACTGTTTTTACTCTGCTATCAGACTTTGGAACAAGTCATTATATACGTCTTATCTTTCCCCCAAATAAATAGCTTTGAATGTTCATGAAATTAGGGGCAACTCAGATGCTTTTTTAGCTGATTCGCACTCTGGTAGAGCCGAGCCGAGGTGCAGGAGAAGGCAAAAGGGAAGTATGCGTGGCAGTGATCTTAATTCTCACACCCACTACTACAATCTGACCCCTAAAACTCTGATATTGCGCAAGTGACCCAACTATCACCAGGTAGCGTCTCTTCTGGATGAAACTATATTGTCTTAACACTGATAGAGACTTTTAAAAGGCTCTTTTCATGTGCATAATCTCATGTAAACCTCATTTCAACCATGGAGGGTAATAGGGCAGGTTTTATTACCCCAGTTTTACTGGTGACAAAATAGAGGTTCAGATTGGCTAGGTGATTTGATCAAAGGCACACAATTATTGGATGGTAGAGCCAGGACTTGAATTCATACTTTCAAATCTCTCTTTACATTATGCAAAATCTTTGATTTTTCTGGGGAAAGACATTGTAAGGGGGAATATTCCATTAATAGTTGGTAGAGTGTTAACTGCTTTGACCCCTTGCAAGATTTTATTTGTCTTTCTGTAATATCTTTTTACTTAAGCAAAAACTACACCAAACAAAACAATCCTTACAATATATAACATACATATAAAGAACTAAAGAGCAACAATTCCAGCTGAAAGAAAACATTTTGTGTTTCATTACAGAGCAGTGTTAACAGCACAAATAGAAGTGATTACGAACCGGCTAAAAGGTTTTTCCTGTTCCCTTATTTGATGAAGTTTCTTTACTGACCTCCAAGGTCACCCTCACATAAAGAAAGCAGACTAACATCTGGATTTCAAAGAAGATTAATCACTTCTTAAAGCTGTCCAAATACTTTGTTAGAAGGTATCATTATTAAGAAATTTAAATGGAGGTACAAGTGCCCCCTTCCTAAGATTTGATTGGGTTCTAATCTGTAGTTTGGTTTTTGTGACCTTGGATACATGTTTTTAACCTTTATTAACTCATTTAAAACATGTCTCATAGAGGTTTGTTTTGGGTTTAGAAATGCTTTAACATTTTTGGATTAAGTGGTGAAGTGGATGGAAATGCTATTCCTAAAAATGCTTGGAGGCGAATAAAATATTTTTATTGTTCTGTTCAACTTGCTCCTCGGAAGATCAAGGAGCATTTTATTCTTAGATCATTTACTTATTCACCAAACATTTATTGAGTGCCATGTACCAGACCATGATCAGCACTCTCCTCTTTTCTCCTGTTGTTGTGCCATCAGGTGATGCTTCTGAGAACACAGCAGAAGGCTTTTATTTCCCTTATAAAATGTAAGTGCATGGTGGCCACTTGCAAGGCCTTCCAGCCTGCTATATAAGCAAGAGTGGAATTTTCTGTCCCTCTGTGTATGATGAGTACTTTACCATATATTGCCTCATTGCTATGAAATGTTTCACAAGCATTTGCTATTAATAAATAAGCTCCTTGAAGGAGGAAACCATGGCTTATTTCTCCTCTATGTCTCTACTCAGGACAAAAGAGTAGTGAGGAATTCTTTGCCAGGGAGTCCATGGATGGATGGGCTTCACAGAACTTGTGAGCTCCCTGAAATTGTAAGAAAAATTATTTTTGCATGTGCAATTTTTGAGGCAGGTCCAACATTTTCATTAGATTCTCAAAGGGGTCAGTGGCTCAATGGCTAACCACTATAGGTTAACCACTCTAATGGGCTTTTGATGAATACTTGAATGGGAGAAACAACAGGAAGACAGATGTGACCTTGATGTACAAGAGAGTGTTGTCATGATCGGAAAGCATGTTTGGGGATGGCTCTCAGTTCCCCAGCCCTGGAGAAGTTAATAGCTGGATGACCCAACAGTGATAATGTTGTTGGGGTGTTGATCTATTCTTTCTGCCTTATGATTCTATGATAATATCAGTCTTCACTAAAGAATACTTCTCATTCTTGACACCTTCCCCTGACACCCATACCATTTTTGTGTGATTCACTCTTTGGACTATTTATACACCTAAAGAATTTTTTTGACAGATAACCAGAGGCATACAAATCAAGCTTTGAGGACTATGACCCTAAGAATGTGTGTGAAATACCAAATAACAGGTAGGGTACTTGGCATGAACTCTAGAAAATGAAGAGAAGGTAGAATGATTTTTGAGTTAAGGATAGAAGATAAGAAGATAGTAGTTGACAAGCAGGTCGACTCAGTTGCTAATAGATTAAACAGAATAGGATTTAATTGAGTACTAAATTGGGCTAGTTACCTGTAAATTGAGGCCTCTGAGCAATTTTAGTTTGGGCTGCAGTTTTGCTACTTTCATTCAAAGAAATTAGGACAGTGCAACTCAAGATGAGTTTCAGAAGTGCAAAGTGGTAAAAACACATTCATTTTCAAGTACATACATATACAAATTTGTGCATGAATATATGCATGTATAAAACAACATGTTCATGCCTTGATACCCATGGAGATAAGAATCGATCCACACGAATATATTCATTCACACATATGCTAGATATAAGGAGGATTAAATATGGTATCTAATAGAAAATTTTCACATGCAGGGAAATAAGAGTATTTCAAAGCAAATATCCAATGGATGAGAAGAATATTTTAGGTAATGTACTGATGCTTCTTTCAGGGTTAATGTCACAAAACTTCACAGGGTGTCTAAGGAACTGAGTACAGGCAGAACCCAAGCTGACAGTATCATACCAGAAGCTAGTCTAGGTGAGAGAAGTCCTAAAGATATCCATTACAGTCTACAGGAAACAGGCCACATTACCTGCTCCAGTTTTCTTTGGAGAAGTGTGTTTGTTAAATTGTGATCATAAACAGCTCCAGTCCCAGTTTGCTGGATTGGGCATAGGGCCCTTTAATCAAATGTTTCCTCATCATGCTTTCTGATGATCTTCTGAGCTGGCTGTTTTAGTTACTCTTTAGCATTCTGCAAAGTCTCACTTAGCATCCTTTAGCTTGTGCATTTTTGATGAGTATGGTATTGCTATTTTTATATGTTTTGTAAACTCCTTTGAGGAATGCAGGGGTACATGGAGAGAAAGAGATGGTGGTGAGCTTCTTCCTTTATTTAATCCATCCATGCCCCGATCTCTCAGACACCAGTATAAAGCTGTACCTATTAAAGCTAGCTGATTTGCCAAGTGTTTTTGCTCCGAAGGGACATCACTTATTTGGGGCAACAAAGAAGTGTTAGGAAGGGGAGGAAGACATACCTCAGAAGGACAGATCTGAAATGAAGTCCAGAATACTGAAGAGAGTGGAGTGCAAAAGCAAAAGAATGCCTAGTGAAAGGTCACTGAAGCAGTGAGTGCAGAGCTAATGTTCTGGATGGTTGTAGGAAAGCCTCAATTAAGAGTTCCGTTAATAGAGAAATTAGGAAATGTTATTAAAAAGTTCTCTAAGCCAATCTAATAAAGGAAATCAGGACATGGCAAACTAGGCTGGTTGTTTAATTTATTCAGTAATCTGTATTTTTTTAGATTGATGCAAATTATTAACACATTTATTAAGCAACTATAGGTATACAAAGCATTCTGTTAGGAAATGTGTGTGAAGGGTGGGAGGATGGTATTTAAAAAATACAAGATGAGTACATGTTCTCCAAAAATATATGGGAGGCTATGTGTTAAGAACTGTGTTGGGTGCTTTCTGTATATAATCCCATTTAATCTTTAAAACAACTATTAGGAATGAAAATTATCCCTATTTTACAGATGAACAGCCTGGAACTCAGAGAATTTAAGTTGTTTCCTCCCTCCCTGTCTCTCTTCCTTCCTCTTTCCTTCTCTCTTTCTTTCAACAAGTTTGAACTCAAAAGCTTTATAGAACATGGTGCCTTTTTCCAAGGTTTCACTTTTTCTGAGGGTAGCAGAATTATACTTATGTATTAAGTGCTATAGTAGAGGTATGAACCCAGTAATATGGGAGCTCAGAGGATGAAGCAGTCCATTTTGCTTGGTGATATCAGAGAAGGCTTCCTGGAAGAGGTATTATTTGAGGTGAATCTTAAAAAATGAGAAGGAGTCCATCTAGTAGACAAGAAAGATAAGAAAACAATAACAGTGTGGCGGCCACTACTGGCTGCCCACTCAGCACTCATTACCTTCTTTCTTTCTGGAAGTGCCGAGATTTTGCTCAGGTGTCCCCTCCCCTACTTGACCCAAGGGAGAGTGACCTTATTGCTACCTTCAGGAGGACGTGCTGATTGTTTTAAACCAATTATGGTAAGTCCACTCTTGCTTGATTATCTTAGGTCTGGGCATATGAACCAGTTCTGGGCAATGAGATATAAAAGGAAATCTGCTAGGAGGGCTTTAGGAAATGCTTCTTTCCCTTAAGAGGGAAACACTGGAAGAGATACGCCCCCATTTTTTTCTCTAGATATTGCTGTGCTTGGAAGGGATGCTTAGAACTACCACAACCATCTTGTGACTGTGAGGGGAGCCAATCTGAGGGCAAATCAGAATTTCTGAGGATGGCAAAGCAAAGAGATAATAAAAAGAACCAGGATCTTTAATGACATTGTTGAGTTCTGAACAACCGTCCCTCCTTTGCAACTTCCTGTTACATGATGTTATAATTGTTTTTGTTCTATCAGCCAGTTTGAAGAGTCTTCTGCAGTGGCATCCTCACTGATAACAGAGCAGATGCAAAGGCATAAGGCTCAGAAAGGTCACAGGCCACCTAGAAATTGCCAATAGTTCTTCATGACTGAAGTGCAGGATACCATGGAGTTGAGAGTGGGGTGATGGCTAGAGACAAGGTGAAATAGTAGCCAAGGGTCAGATCATGAATGGCCTCATATGTTAGAATCAGATATTTGGACTTTATTTTGTAAATAGTGGGGAGGCGTTGAAGTGTTTTAAGCAAGGTAATGCTATAATTAGATTTGCAGTTTAGAAGCATTCCTCTGACTACAGTGTGGAAGATTGAAGAGGGTAAGATAGCAGTTGGTGAGATACCAAGGTCATTCAGCTCAGGAGCACATAGAGTCACATGTAGGTTGGTCTCTCTCCATTAACATTCCATTTTAGCTTGGAAAGACAGAGGTTAAGAAAATATATGCAAAGTGGAAGATTAGAGGGGCAGACAGTAAGCACTTCAAGATTTTATTGAAGAAGAATATGTTGGGGGTCATGGAGAGTTTCAAAGAGCAGATTGGATATGAGCTGAACACTGAAGGACTTGGAAAACTTGGGAGTTGAGTGGAGTATAAAATAACATAAGGGTAGGACAAGTCAAGCTGAAATGGAGAGTTTTATGTGGGGATGATAAAGCTGGAATGGTCACTTGCAACCAAAATGGCAGAGAAAAGAAATGAAACTTAACCCTAATTCTATCACTTAGCAGTTGTGGAACACTGGGCTTGATAAAATTTTGATTCCTAATCGGTTGAGTTGGGGTTACAAACATATACTTTATTAACATCACCAAGTGATGTCACATGGATATCATATACCCCATGTTACGTGATGAGAAAGACACTTCCCCTTTGTGGTACTCTTTCAAAAAACCCATAACCCTAGTCTTATCGTGAAAGAAACATCAGATGCACCCAATTTGAGGAACACTCTACAAAATACCTGACCAGTACTTCTTAAAACTATCAAGGTGGGCTTCCCTGGTGGCGCAGTGGTTGAGAGTCCGCCTGCCGATGCAGGGGACACGGGTTCGTGCCCCGGTCCGGGAAGATCCCACATGCCGTGGAGTGGCTAGGCCCATGAGCCATGGCCGCTGAGCCTGCATGTTCGGAGCCTGTGCTCCGCAACGGGAGAGGCCACAACAGTGAGAGGCCCGCATACCGCAAAAACAAAAACAAAAACAAAAAACAGAAAAAAACTATCAAGGTCATGAAAAACAAAGACAAACTGTCACAGACCAGAGGAGACACAACAACTGAATGCAATGTAGTATCCTAGACTAGATCCTAGAAAAAAAAAAGACATTAATGAAAGAACTGGTGAAATCTGAATAAAATTTAGAGTTTAGTTGATACTAATTTACCAGTGTTGGTTTCTTAATTTTGACAAACTAACCACAGTAATATAAATAATAACAATAGGAGCCACTGAAACTGGGGGAGGTGAATACTATCACTGTTATCTTTGCAACTTTTCCATAAATATAAAATTATTCCAAAATAAAAAGTTTATTTAAAAACAATATATCCTTCACTGAGTTGTTATGAGGACTGAATGAAAGAATATATGCAAAGCAGCTAGTATAGTGCCTGACATGTAATAGGGCCTCCAATGTTTTTCTGTAAACTAGTGATTCTTAAATTCAGGGTGTATAAAAATCACCTAGAGGTGTTATGTCAGGAAAGTGAACAAATCCCAGGGCCTCAATCTCAGAGATTCTCATTTAGTAGCTCTAGAGTAGGGCCCAGGAATAAGAATTTGTGATAGGTACCCTCTGGAGAATTGCTTCTATAGACTATGGTGACTATGGAGATAGAATGTCTGCCCCACTTACCACAAATGGGTTGAAGGGAGAGAAAGGGGGAAATGTAGAAGCAAACACTTCAAAACCTGTAAGTTACAATTTAAATCATTACAGATTAATTTGAGATGAAAGAGAGGTCTGATTAGGTAGCCATTTAATAATAACAGCAGTGTGGTTGAAATCTAATTTTTATTCATTTGAGCCACCTAAAAATGTTCAGCTGTTTTTTTCTGCTGAAGCACACAGATGACCCATAGGACAAAGGCACAGTTCAACCCCTTCAATTACAAATGAGCTAACTGAAGCTGAGAGAAGAGATGTGACGGTTTAAGGTCACAGAGCTAGTTGCTGAGAAAATAGATTAGAACCCACTCTTTTTTCAGCTTTATTGGGGTATAATTGACAAACAGAAATGTATCAGGTGGAGAACATGATGTTTTGATATACAAATACATTATGAAATGATCACTACAATCAAGCTAATTAACATATCCATCACCCCCATAGTTACCATCTTTTTTGTGTATGATGAGAACACTTAAGATTTACTCTTTTAGTAAATTTCAAGTATACAATACAGTACTGTTAACTGTAGTCGCCATGCTGTGCATTAGATCTCCAGAACTTATTATATTGCATAATTGAAACTTAGTACCCTTTGCCCAGTATCTCCCCATTTCTCCCTCTCCTCAGGCCCTGGCAACCCCCATTCTATTCTCTGCTTCTATGAGTACGACTATTTTAGGTTCCACATATAAGTGAAATCCTGTGGTATTTGTCTTTCTGTGTCTTGCTTATTTCACTTAGCATAATGCCCTCTAGGTTCATCCGTGTTGTCACAAATGGCAGGATTTCCTTCTTTTTCAAAAAAAGGCTGAATAATATTCTATTATTATTATATATAGCTTTCACATTTTCTTTATCCATTCATCAGTTGATGAATACTTAGGTTATTTTCACATCTTGGCTATTGTGAATAATGCTGCAATGAACACGGAAGTTCAGATATCTCTTTGAGATAGTGATTTCTTTTCCTTTGAATATATACCCAGAAATGGGATTGCTGGATCAGATGATAGTATTATTTTTAGTTTTTTTGCGGAACTTCCATATTGTTTTCCATCATGGCTATACCAGTTTACATTCCCACCAGTACAGTACATAAGGGTAGAAGCCACTCTTGCAAGCTCCAGTCTAGGTGTTCTTTCTGCTACCAGACAGTCATTGCATGCCTCACTCAGAATCTCACATGGGCTTTCATATGGGCTCTGGAAAAAAGAGATAGGGTTTCTGACTTATTGAGGGGAATGCCAAAAGTTTGTTTACTTAAGTCTCACTGACAAGTTTGTTCTTAGCCTACTGTATTCTCGAATAACTCAGTTTTCCCTTCAGCTAGATAGAGTAGAAAGGGATCATCTGAATAGGAAAACGGCCCTTTGTAAACAGTCTTCAGTCATGCTCAGCTACCACATCCTCAGCCATGTCAGCAATGTGTCATCAACCTGAAAAAGCTCACCAGAGTTTCAGATAGTTGGCTGACAAAGCAGGCACCCCTCCCTGCCCTGGCTCAAGCCTAACCACGCTACCATAAGATACATTGATTATAACTATACAATTCCAAGGTGTTATGGAACTCAAGGCTACTTCTAGGAGGAATAGAAGCTAAGGCATATCACTCTCTGTTTCCCCCATCACTCTAGCTTGGTATAAGTGAAATCAGATTTAAATTAAGGGTATCTTCTCAGTACATTTGGCCTTGCCCCTCTGCTCATATTGCAGCTTCCTGGGCTATGCTCTGCCCAACCACGTTTCCTAAGGCCTGAGAGTCTCCATCATCCCTTGGGGTTTTGATTCTAAGCTGACAAGGCAGGAAGTAGGCTTTTTCTGAATCTCCACTTGCTTTTTTCCCCTTAGATACCTACCCCACCCCCACCCCCACCCCCACCCCCACCCCCAGCCCAGGAAGGCCTTTTCCTTCTACCCCATATACCCCATGTACTGGGAAATGCCCTTACATCATACATTATATCCTTCCTTCTCTGTGACTTAGAGTAAAGATGCTTTATTCCACATACTCCAAGCTTTTGACTTATAAATCCTTTTTTTTTTCCCTGCCACAAATCCTGGCTCTTACAAGTGAAATAAAACTTTAGCTTTAACAGTTGCTTTCTCTGAAATACTTTTTATTTAAGAACCTATTATGAAAGTCAGAAGTTAAAAACGGAGGAAGAGGGGCAGGGAGTGAGGTCCTAGACTGAAAACAGGGAGATTAGGTTAAAATGTACACAAGAATAGTGAGATCCCTCAGCTTCCTTCCTTATCCGTTTATCTTTTCTCAGGAAGCTGCAGGAAGATGTACTCCATCACAATGAGGGATTAAACCAAGAAAGAGAAGGTATGGGATTCAGGAACCAGAAAGAATGTGTAGGGAATTCTCAGGATGGTCCTGAAGGAAAATCCCAGGATGACAGCTGTGCATTAGTCCTAGAGAGCAACCAGTCCAGACTGGCAGGGAGTATGGAGGGCTCCAGGAGAAAATGATCATCTGGTTGCTTTTACCGTATGGAAAGTTGAATTATTGCTGTTAAAGGGCATGGGAAGATCTAGCCACTAGAAAAATGCAACAACAACAAAAAAGCTCAACAAATTCTAAGGAGCAACAATTACTGACTCCAGAAAAAAAAAAATTGCCAGAAAAAGGAGAGGTAATCACAGTCAATTGCTTAACTCAGCAGTGAACAGTATTTAAATGTCCAGTTAATGTAAACTCTATTGCTTTGATTTAAAAAGAAAATGTGGGATATATCAATATTTATGATGGGAAAGCAAGGAGAAGAATATGGTTGGAAGTAAGCTACATTCTCACCAAAATAGTATGGTAAGTCAGTGTCCAAAACTGATGAATTAAGATGTAGCTGTTTAAGCACATTATTTGGAACTATGAAGATAACCACAGAGAGAAACAGCTAAAATATTTAAAAATATTTGCTCCTGGGGAGTGGAATATAACCCCCAATTTTTTGGTGGTTCTTTTGAATAACACTCTCTCCAACACAAACAAAAACTAAACTCCACCTAACAAATCAATTTGTTTAGAAACAAATTGTATATTTAAAGGCTTAAACCAGAAAAAACAAAAACAAATAAACCAAGACACTTCAAACTGTACCTGCACCAACCAATATTCTTCTTGGTTTAAGGCCCCTCACATTTGCTTCCCATCTAATCTTGGAAGAACCTCAGGGAGTTTTTGTTTTTGTTTTTTAATGTGCCACAGACAACACCCTCAGTTAAGAGGAAATATCAATCTTTTTAGGGCCGAAAATCAACTACTGATAGACATTGATTGTAAGCTTGTGATGATACCATCTTCTTTGTACTTTAAAATTTGGGGAAGTTTTTCTGTTTTGATCTCAAGTTTTCCAGTTTCAAACCTGTGATTCTTTGTGGAAGTTTACATTATGATTCTTGTTATTTCAAAAGATTCATGGTATAAACTACTGAACATATGTAGTTCTAGAAGCTCTTAATTATAATTGATAAAAGAGCAACACATTTTATTTATTCTTTTTTACTTATATTGTCTGATAAACACAATTAATTATCTTAAATACAATACTTAATTGGTATAATTGTTAAATTCGAGGAAGCTATACGGTTTGTGACTAAATACAGTGATTCCATCTCGATGCCCTCTTGTATATATGTTGGCCGTACTTTTTTTGCTTCTCATGTGTGCAACAAAAACAGCTCTCATGGCCGAGTACATATTGCAGTGAAATATTCCACCATGACCACATTTAATGAATTTATTTGATGAACTTAACTTTCATCCCAGTATCATGAAATGCAGTCTGCCAAGTAGTACTTCTCATTTTTTATATTACCCTTGTACTTGTTTACAGCTAGTTAAAGATTTGAATCTGGATCTTCTCTTTAATGATTCCTACTACAGCGCTTCACTCTTGTCATTTTCAGAAGTTGCCTTTCTTCAACTTTCTGTGCCTTCTTTTTTTCCTAGCCCTTTGTTTCAATCTCCTAGTCTTTTTGAGTTCTTCTCTCATGTCTCATGAGCATTTGTCCTACCATTTTTCAGAGTTCTTCACACTTTAGCAATTTTCTTCAAAGACTATAAATATTTGATTAGGTAGCTAAATGTTAACAGTACGTAAATATTTCATACAATAAGATTAGTAGAAACAATTTTGTGCATTCTATTAAGTTCACATGGGTGATACATTTTAATGTTACGTAGTAGAAATTCTAAGCGGATTTTGTAAGATTAAGTAAATAAAATCCTAGAAACATATACAATTCTTATAAATAGTTACTCATTACCCATCAATGTAGTATTTATAAACTAACAGTCATGGATTTTTCATGAACACTAAATGCTGGCACAGTCTGCAATGAGTGTGTGATAGCCATGTCAGATGAGTACCTGAGCATATGATGGATGGATGGATGGATGGATGGATGGGGGGAAAAAACATAGATGGATAAGTAAATAGATAGTAGATAGATAGATAGATAGATAGATAGACAGATAGATTAGTCTCATGCTTTGACTTTCTTCCCCCAGGGTGTTCTTGAATTACCCCTTCAGTGATATAGGAGTTTAACAATGCTAGAAAGCTGAGTTTTCTAGTTTATACGTTTTTATAGGTGTGTAATATTTCAGGAAAATAAAACATTTGAAAATGGGAACTTACAAATGGATTCAAGAATAATTATTTATTTTACAAAATGATTTACCCAGACTCCTTAATTAAGAAACATTAAAAAAAAAAAGAAAAAGAAACATTAGATCTCATGTAATATGTAAGGCAAGCCAGTCCCATATATGTGTTACTCCTGTAGTTTTCATTTGGGATTGGTATATTTGTCCTCCCTAAATTGTTGGCTGTCAGCAATTCCAGCAATCAAGTTGAATACAAACTGAACTTAAAATACATGTTTACTGAGGTGCTTGGTATAACATTTTACTTTTGAATGTGGACTGAACTTCTGTCTGACAATAGGTCCCTGGAAGTGAAACACAGCAGCATTACTGGATGTTTCATAAAACCATTTTATCAAGTGAAAGTTAACTTTAAAAATAAACAAACATGTATTTTAACTATGATTTTTCTAAATATGAAGAAAAGTATAGGAAGCATAACAAAAATCAATGAACCCATCACCCAGTTTCAATAAATACTAAAATGCTGTCATATTTTCCTATTAAACATTAAAGGATGCCCTTAAACCATATTCTTCTTTTCCTCCTTAGAAGTAACCACTGTCCTGAAATTGGTGTGTGAGATTCACTTAATGGTTTTCTGTTTTTAAAAAATTGTGTAACTATCATAAAATATTCCATGGTTTTGTGTGTTTCAAAATTTTAAACAAACGGCATCATTCCATATAAATCCTTTTGCAACTTGGTTTTTCCATTCAGAATTAGATTTTTGAGATTTATCCATAGTTCTTTCATAAATAAAGCCAGTTATTTATCCCTTCTCTTACTGAAGATGCTAAGGTTGTTTCCACTTCTTTTAATATTACAAATAATGCTATAGTAAACATCCTTTGTATTTCTCCTTGTGCAAATGGACAAGAATTCATTGAGAGCAGTGGCTCTCAAACTTGGGCATGTATCAGAAACACCTCGAATGCATGTTAAAATACCAATTGCTTGGCTCTGGAACTGTATACTCTCCACCATAATACAAAAGCTGCTAAATCCAGGCTTCCATAGCTAAGGGCTCTAGATCCATGTCATGATTTGTACTAGCCAAACAGATCTCTGCATGTTGCTTTTTTGCCCATGTAATTGAGATAAATGTTCAATTTATCATCCAAATCAGAACTCTTTTGAGTGTGAAAGGAAGCATTATTAATAATTATAACATGACACCCTACTCATCACCCAGTTCTATACCTAACAGCAAAAGAGTCTGGGAAATGTAGTTGGGGATTCTAGTTTAGGAAGATTTACTCTGTACAGAAATATAAAAATCAGCCCAAGGCCTTCAAAAAATTTTGGACAGGCCTACATAACAATGATTACTTTGTAATTATTTGAAGTTTTATTTACTTATTTTCCCATCTTATTCCACTGGCTAGGACTACCAGAACAGTGTTGAATAATTGTGGTGACAACAATAATTTTTCTCTTCCTCCTTGTCTCAAAGGAAATGCTTTTAAAGTTTCATTATTAATTGTGATGTTTTCTGTAGAGTTTTAAAATATGCTTTTGTCAGGTTTAGGAAATTTGCTTGTATTTCTGATTTTCTGAGGATTTTTCTTTTTATTATGATGATGTGCTAAACTTAATAATGCTTTTTTCTACATATAGTAAGATAATTAATGGTTTTTCTCCTTTAGTCTATAAATGTGTTAAAATACATTAAAAGATTTTCTAGTGTTAAACCATCCTTGAATTCTTAGGATAAATTTTACTTGGTAATATTACATATATATGTTTATGGTATAAATTATTGGCTTTTGTATGTTAATATCTTATTTAGGATTTTTTTCAAATATGTTCAGAAATGAGCTGAGTTACAAATTTCCTTTCTAATATCATACTTTTTCAGTCGTGGTGTCAAGTTATGTCATCCTCATTAAAATGGGATAGGAAGTTTTCCATGTTTTTGTATTCTCTTGAAAAGCATTAAGATAATGATCATTGGAGGTTTGTCTGTGTTTTCCTACAAAACCATCTGGCTTGGTGTGATTTTTATTTTGTACCCATAGACTACATTATTTCACAAACTGCTATCTTTGCTATTTCTATTTAAACATATCTGCATCCTCTAAGAACTCAGTGTCAGATCTCATGGACTTTGAGGCGAATAAAAACTAAAAATTGGGGAGGGATCAAGATAGCAACATAGGACTTCTCTCCTCCCATGGATACACCTAATGAATAGCTACACATGGAGCAATTCCCTGTGAAAGAAACCAAAAACTAGCTGAGTAACTTCTACACATCAGGCAACTGAGAAAATACCCACATCGAAATGAGTAGGAAAGGCTAAAACACACTCTCACTTTATGGCCAGGCCCCACCCCGGCACAGCACCATACAATTGGGAGGGAACCTGAAACTCCCAACTTCTCCATGAGGTGCAAAGGGTTTGGACTGCACATACAGGTCCCCAACTTTTTAACATTCCCACTCAAGAGATGGACCCCTAAAACATCTATCTCTGAAAGCCAATAGGGCTTTTATCCACAAGACCCACAGGACTATGGCAAACAAAGAAGTAGTTT
>NC_041230.1:28209315-28210778 GCF_002837175.3 Physeter macrocephalus | reverse complement strand
GAGCACAGGCTCCGGACGCACAGGCTCAGCGGCCATGGCTCACGGGCCCAGCCGCTCTGCGGCATGTGGGATCTTCCCGGACCGGGGCACGAACCCGTGTCCCCTGCATTGGCAGGCGGACTCTCAACCACTGCGCCACCAGGGAAGCCTAGAAGTAGTTTTTAATGGGTGATTGAGCACTCACTGTGGCTGTCCTTCCAGGGCTTACATGCATATGGAGCAGGCAAAGATGCCCATCTTCCAGTCTTTCTTTGGGAGTGCATGGACTGCATACTTTACAACCTGCTGCCTGAGGGTCTGGCTTCTAATTTGCATACATCCAGGGGCTAGCTGAAATCCTCCACAAAGCCTGGGAGAGCTGGTGGGTATTTCTATCACCTTCTTCTGGCTCAGTCCAATGATAAAACCAGGTTTCCAACATCTCTCTGGAAGGAGCTTGTGCCATGCCTGGCACCTCAGCTTTTGCAGCTGTAAACTGAGGGATGGGGCTCTGGATCACCTGGCTCTGATAGCCAGTGGGTCCCATAGGACTGTAGCAAGCAAACGGTTTTTAAACAGGTGCGGGAACACTCCTCTATGATTGTATAGTCAGGTTCAGTCCAGAGGGAGCAGGCAAAAATGCCCATCTCCCATATTTTCCCTGGAGGGGCCTAACTACATATTTTCCCAGCTGCTATCTGAGGGTCTAGCTTCTAATCAGCTGGCATCTATGTGATGTCCACAATCCTCCCCTTTGGGACACTGACGAGTCTTGGCATATCCTCTAATGGAGCCACATAAGAACAAAGACAGTTGTTTGGACAATGACAGAAATTTGAGAGACATTCAGAAGGTCGGGCCAGGCTGATTGATGATGTTCATCTTATACATACAACCAATCTGTTCTGACTCAGAGAGATGGCTGTTTTATCTAATCTGCAGAAGACAACACAGAGAGTCAAGGAAAATGAAGAAATAGGGGAATATGTTAAACAAACAAACAAACAAAAAAAAACCAAGATAAATCTCCAGAAACCAATCTTAATGAAATGGAGATGAATGATTTACCTTATAGGAAGTTAAAATAACAATCATAAAGATGCTCACCAAGGGTGGGAGAGCAATGCATTTAAAAAGTGAGAATGTCAACAAAGAGAAGATATTAAAAACTGCCAAACAGAGAAAATAGTTACAAATGAAGCAACTGACAAAGGATTAATCTCCAAAATTTATAAGCAACTCATGCAGCTCAATAACAAAAAAACAAACAACCCAATCCAAAAATGGGCAGAAGACCTAAATAGACATTTCTCCAAAGAAGATATACAGATTGCCAACAAACACATGAAAGAATGCTCAACATCACTAATCATTAGAGAAATGCAAATCAAAACGACAATGAGATAACATCTCACACTGGTCAGAATGGCCATCATCAAAAAAAATCTAGAAACAATAAACTCTGGAGAGGGTGTGGAGAAAAG
>NC_041230.1:28197410-28208905 GCF_002837175.3 Physeter macrocephalus | reverse complement strand
GACCACCTAGAGGGGTGGGATAGGGAGGGTGGGAGGGAGGGAGACGCAAGAGGAAAGAGATATGGGAACATATGTATATGTATAACTGATTCACTTTGTTGTAAAGCAGAAACTAAAACACCATTGTAAAGCAATTATACTCCAATAAAGATGTTAAAAAAACAAAACAAAAAAAAAACAAAAAAAAAACACCTGCCAAACAGAAATCATATTGCTGAAGAGTACAATGACTAAACTGAAAAATTCAATAGAGGAGTTCAATAGTAGACAAACCAAGTGGAAGGAAGGGTCAATGTACTCAAAGGCAGTGCAGTCAAATTCATCCCTTAAGAGGAGCAAAAAGAAAAAAGAATGAAAAAGAGTGAAGACAGCTTAAGGGACTTATGGAACACCAATAAGTGGACCAATATACTCATTATAAGGGTCCGAGAAGGAGAAGAGAGAGAAAGGAGCAGAAAGCTTATTCAAAGAAATAATGGAGGGCTTCCGTGGTGGCACAGTGGTTGAGAGTCCGCCTGATGATGCAGGGGACACAGGTTCGTGCCCCGGTCTGGGAAGATCCCACATGCCGCAGAGCGGCTAGGCCCGTGAGCCATGGCTACTGAGCCTGCGCGTCTGGAGCCTGTGCTCCGCAACGGGAGAGGCCACAACATTGAGAGGCCCGCATACCACAAAAAAAAAAAAAAAGAAAAAAAGAAAGAAATAATGGATGAAAACTTCCCTAACCTGGGGAAGGAAAGAGACATCCAGATCCAGGAAGCCCAATGAATACCAAATAAGACAAAGCTAAAAAGATCCACATCAAGACATATTATAATTAAATTGTCAAAAGCTAAATACAAAGAATTTTTAAAGCAGCAAGAGAAAAGCAACTTGTTATGTACAAGAGAACCCGGTAAAACTATCAGCAGATTTTTCTTTTTTTAAAAAATTTATTTATTTTAATTTTTTTATTTTTCGCTGTGTTGGGTCTTTGTTGCCGTGCACGGGCTTTCTCTAGTTGTGGTGAGCATGGGGCTACTCTGTTGCGGTGCGCGGGCTTCTCATTGCAGTGGCTTCTCTTGTTGTGGAGCATGGGCTCTAGGCACACAGGCTTCAGTAGTTGTGCTGCGTGGGCTCAATAGTTGTGGCTCGTGGGCTCTGGAGCGCAGGCTCAGTAGTTGTGGCGCATGGACTTAGTTGCTCCACTGCATGTGGGATCACCTTTTCAGACCAGGGCTCAAACCTGTGTCCCCTGCATTGGCAGGCAGATTCTTAACCACTGCTCCCCCAGAGAAGCCTTATCAGCGGATTTTTCAGCAGAGACTTTGCAGGCCAGAATGGAGTGGCATAATATATCCAAAGTACTGAAAGAAAAGAAACTGTCAAACAAGAATACCCTATCTAGCAAAACTGTCCTTCAGAATTGAAGGAGAGATAAAGAATTTTCCAGACAAAGAAAAGCTGATAGGGAGGGTGGGAGGGAGGGAGACGCAAGAGGGAAGAGATATGGGAACATATGTATATGTATAACTGATTCACTTTGTTGTAAAGGAGAAACTAACACACTATTGTAAAACAGTTATACTCCAATAAAGATGTTAAAAAAAAAAAAAAAGAAAAGCTGAAAGAGTTCATTACCACTAGGCCAGCCTTACAAGAAATGTTAAAGGGAGTTCTTCAAGCTGAAATGAAAGGATGCTAATTAGTAACACAAAAGCATATGAAAGTATAAAACTCACTGGTAATGGTAAATATGCAGTTAAATTCAATATACTCTAATGTTGTAATGGTGATGGGTAAATCACTTATAACTCTAGTATAAAGGTTAAAAGATGAAAGTATTAAAAATTATAACTACATTAATTTGATAATGGAGAGACAATATAAAAAGATGTAAATTGTGATATCAAAAACATAAAATGTAGGGGGAGTATAAAAAGGTAGAGCTTTTGTATGCATTTGAAGTTAAGTTTTTATCAGCTTAAAATAGTTACAACTATAAGATATTTTATATAACTTCATGGTAACCACAAAGCAAAAGCCTATAGTAAATACAAAATACAAAGAGAAAAGACTCAAAACATACAAGTACAGAAAGTCATTAAATAACAATGGAAGAGAGCAAGAGAGGAAGAAAGGAACAAAGGAACTACAAAACAGCCAGAACATAATTAACTAAATGGCCAAACCTATCAATAATCACTTTAAATGTAAGTAGACTAAATTCTCCAGTCAAAAAACATAGAGTGGTTGAATGGATAAAAAAGAAAACCCAACTGTATGCCACCTACAAGAGACTCACTTCACCTTTAAAGAAACACATAGACTGAAAGTGAAGGGATGAAAAAATATTCCATGCAAATGGAAACCAAAAGAAAGCAGAGGTAGCGATACATATATCAGAGAAGATAGACTTTAAGCCAAAAACTATATAGCAAAAGACAAAAATGGTCATTATATAATGGTAAAGGAATCATTTCAACAACAGTAACAGTTGTAATAGTAACAGGATGTAACAGTTGTAAATATTTATGCACCCAACATCAGAACACCTAAATATATAAAGTAAATATTAACAGATCTGAAAGGAGAAATAGACAGCAATACCATAATAGTAGAGGACTTCAGTACTCCTTTCAACCATGAATAGATCATCCCGACAGAAAACCAATAAGGAAACATTGGTCTTAAACTATAAATTAAACCAGATGGATGTAACAGAAAAATATAGAACATTTCATCCAACAGAAGCATTCTTTTCAAGCATACATGGAACATTCTCCAGGAGAGATTATATATTAGGCCACAAAACAAGTCTTAATGAATTTAAGAAGATTGAAATCATATCAAGCATCTTTTCTGACCATAATGGTATGGAACTAGAAATCAATTACAAGAAGAAAATTGGAAAATATACAAATACCTGAAGATTAAACAACATGCTCCTAGACAATCAGTGGGTCAAAGAAGAAATCAAAGTAGAAATTCTAAAAATCTGAGACAAATTAAAATGGAAACACAATATACCAAAGCTTATGGGATGCAGTAAAAGCAATTCTAAGAGGGACGTTTATAGCAATAAATGCCTACATTAATAATCAAGAAAGATTTCCAATAAACAACCTAAATTTACACCTTAATGAACTAGTTATAAGTCACTATGAGTTATATAGTGATTCAGTTATATATATAACTGCATATATACAAAATATTGGTTATTAGAAAATATTGAGTAGAATTCCCTGTGCTATACAGTAGGTCCTTGTTGATTATCTATTTTATGTATAGTAGTTTGTATATGTTAATCCCAACCTCCTAATTTATCCTTCCCCCACCCCCCTTTCCCCTTTGCTAACAATAACTTTGTTTTCTATGTCTGTGAGTCTCTTTCTGTTTGGTCAATAAGTTCATTTGTATCATTTTTTTTTTAAGATTGCACATATAAGCTATATCGTATGATATTTGTCTTTGTCTGGCTTACTTAGTATGATAATCTCTAGGTCCATCTGTGTTGCTGCAAATGGCATTATTTCATTCTTTTTTATGGCTAAGGAATATTCCATTGCATATATATACCACATCTTTTTAATCCTTTCACCTCTAGATGGACATGTAGGTTGCTTCCATGTCTTGGCTATTGTGAATAGTGCTGCAGTGAACACTGAAGTGCATGTTTCTTTTTGAATTATGGTTTTCTCTGGATATATGCCAAGCAGAGGGATTGCAGAATTATATGGTAGCTCTATTTTTAGTTTTTTAAGGAATCTCCATGATGTTCTCTGTAATGGCTGTAGCAATTTACATTCCCACCAACAGTGTAGGAAGGTTCCTTTTTCTCCACACCCTCTCCAGAATTTATTATTTATAGACTTTTTGATGATGGCCATTCTGACTGGTGTGAGGTGATACCTCATTGTAGTTTTGATTTGCATTTCTCTGATAACTAGCGATGTTGAGCATCTTTTCATGGGCCCTTTGACCATCTCTATGTCTTCTTTGGAGAAGAGTATATTTGGATCTTTTGCCCATTTTTTGATTGGGTTGTTTGGTTTTTTGATATTGAGCTGTAAGAGCTATTTGTATATTTTGGAGATTAATCTCTTGTTGGTTGCATCATTTCCAAATATTTTCTCCCATTCTGTAGGTTGTCTTTTGGTTTTGTTTATGGTTTCTTTTGTTCTGCAAAAGCTTTTAAGTTTAATTAGGTCCCGTTTGTTTATTTTTGTTCTTATTTCCATTACTTTAGGAGACAGATCCAAAAAGATATTGCTGCAATTTATTTCAAAGAGTGTCCTGCCTATGGTTTCCTCTAGGAGTTTTATAGTATCTGGTCTTATATTTAGGTCTTTAATCAATTTTGAGTTTGTTTTTGTGCATGGTGTTAGAGAATGTTCTAATTTCATTCTTTTATATGTAGCTGTCCAGTTTTCCCAGCACCACTTATTGAAGAGACTGTCTTTCCTCCATTGTATATTCTTGCCTCCTTTGTCATCGGTTAATTGACCATAGGTGCATGGGAGAGACATTACAACTTATAGCACAGAAATAGTGAAGATCATAAGAAACCACTTTGAACAATTATATGCCAACAAATTAGATAACCTAGAAGAAAATGATAAATTTCTGGAAACATACAACTTACAAAGACTGAATCATGATGAAACAGAAAATCTGAACAGACCAATTATTAATAAGGAGACTTAATCAGTAATCAAAACTTCCCAGCAAATAAAAGTCCAGGACAAAATGGCTTCACTGGTGAATTCTACCAGATATTTAAAGAAGGATTAATACTAATTCTTTTTAATATTTCTCAAACCCTTCCAAAAAATAGATGGGAAGGGAACACTTTCAAACTCATTTCATGAGGCCAGCATTACCCTCGTACCAAAGTTGGATAAGGAAGCTATAAGAAAAGAAATCTACAGACTAATATATCTGATGAACATAAATGCAAAAATCCTCAACAAAAAGCCAACCAAGTTCAACAGTACATTAAAAAGATCATACACGAAGATCAAATGGTATTTATCCCAGGAATGCAAGGATGGTTCAACGTTTGTAACTCAATAAATTAGATACATTACATTAAAAAAATGAAGGATAAAAATCACATGATTATTTCAATAGATGCAGAAAAAACATTTGACAAAATTCAACATCTTTTTTATGATAAAAACTATACCACAAAAAAAAAAAAAAAAAAAAAAAAAAAAAAAAAAAAAACTCACTCTCAATAAAGTTAGTATAGAAGGAACACACTTTAACATAATCAAGGAGGTATATTACATGCTTACAGCTAACATCATACTCAATGGTGAAAAGCTGAAAGCTTTTCCTCTAAGATCAGGAACAAGACTAAGCATGCCCACTCTCGCCACTTTTATTCAATATAGTACTGGAAATCCTAACCAGACCAATTAGGCAAGAAAAAGAAATAAAAGGCATACAAACTGGAAAGGAAGAAGTAAAATTGTCTCTGTTTGCTGATGGCGTGATAATACATTAGAAAATCCTAAAGACTCCACCAAAAAACTATTAGAACTAACAAATGAATTCAGTAAAGCTGTAAGGTATAAAATCAATATACAAAAATCACTTGTGTCTCTAAATACTTAACAATGGATTACTGGAAAGGAAAATGAGTTGGAGGGCTTCCCTGGTGGTGCAGTGGTTGAGAGTCCGCCTGCCGATGCAGGGGATGTGGGTTTGTGCCCCGGTCTGGGAAGATCCCACATGCCGCGGAGCGGCTGGGCCCGTGAGCCATGGCTGCTGAGCCTGCGCGTCCAGAGCCTGTGCTCCGCAACGGGAGAGGCCACAACAGTGAGAGGCCCGCGTACCGCAAAAAAAAAAAAAAAAAAAAGAAAAGAAAAATGAGTTGGACAATGACAAATACTGCGTGGTATCACTTATATGTGGAATATTTTAAAAAGTCAAAGTCATAGGAACAGAGGATAGAATGGTGGTTGCCAGGGCTGGGAGATGGAGTAATTTGGGGGACTCGTAAAAGGGTACAATCTTTCAGTTATAAGATGAATAGGGGGACTTCCCTGGTGGTGCAGTGGTTAAGACTCCACACTCCCAATGCAGGGGCCCTGGGTTTGATCCCTGGTCAGGGAACTAGATCCCACATGCATGCCACAACTAAGAGTTCACATGCCACAACTAAGGAGCCCATGTGCCACAACTAAGGAGCTGGCAAGCTGCAACTAAGGAGCCATCAAGCCGCAACTAGGGAGCCCACATGCCACACCTGAGGAGCCCACGTGCTGCAATTAAGGAGCAGGCGAGCTGCAACTAAGGAGCCCACCTGCCACAACTAAGACCCAGTGCAATCAAATAAATAAATAAATATTAAAAAAGAAAAGATGAATAGGGTCTTAGGATCTAATGTATAGCATGCTGACTATATCTGATAACACTGTTAGTGTATAAATGAAATTTACTAAGAGTAGAACTTGTGTTATCATCAAAAAAGAAAAAAAAAGGTAAATATGTAAGGTGATGGATGTGTTAACTCAATGGTGGAAACCTTTCACAATGTATACATATATCAAATAATCACATTGTACACTTTAAATATATTACAGTTTTACTTGTCAGTTATACTTCAGTAAAGCTGAAATCAAATCACGTCAGGAACCTGGAAAAAAAAGGTGTGGGAGAAATAACACCCTCAGGAAAAATATGAACCAATGGGGACCGAGACCTGTATTAATGCCCTTAGGAGAGACAATTCTCAGAGGACCCAGTGGAGTCGAGCCCTTTTGCCTAAAACAATGACTTCAGTAACACTTCCTTTCCTGGCTTTCTCCTCCTCTATCTCACTCTCCCTCCTCCTTCGCTCCTACTCCCTGGGATCACCCCTCAGTAAACACCCTGCACCCAATCCTGGTCTAAGGCTTTGCTGAGGGGAACCGAATCGAAGGCACAGATCTCCTGCAATTTTATACTGTTTATAGGTAGGTATGGTTTTATCACTGATTTGTATGCTTGCACCCAGAGACAATATATAGTGCTCTTTTGCATGTTTTTAAACTCTATTTAACCAGTATCATACTATTAAGAAAAACTCAAAAGGGAAATAATCATCCTCCTAAAAGGAAAATTTCTCTCTTCTTCTAATCTTTTTCTCCATTATTTCTCAAAACAAAACAAACTTTAAAAAAACCAAAACAATAAAACAATCCTCCCATAATCAAAACAACCTATTTCCACAAAAATATTTTAAACATATAATTCATGACATAGCATCACAAAATGGTGAAAATTATAGTCCAGATGTAGAATAATACCTGGGCCAGCTTTCATCATAGCACTAATATGAAGCCTAGTTCAAGGATGATGAAAAAGGAAGTAGCATTTAAAATTTTAATTAATTAATTAATTAATTTATGGCTGCGTTGGGTGTTTGTTGCTGCGTGTGGGCTTTCATTGCGGTGGCTTCTCTTTTTGCAAGGCACGGGCTCTAGGCGCACAGGCTTCAGTAGTTGTGGCTTGCGGGCTCTAGAGCGCAGGCTCAATAGCTGTGGCGCACAGGCTTAGTTGCTCTGCGGCATGTGGGATCTTCCCTGACCAGGGCTTGAACCCGTGTCACCTGTATTGGCAGGTGGATTCCTAACCACTGCGCCACCAGGGAGCCTGGAAGTAGCATTTTAGTATATCAAAGTCTAGGTGAAATTACATGGGCTGTGTCATAGTATTTGTGTGTCTAAATTTAAGAGAAATGAAGTAACTCTGAAGCTGTGCGCTCTCATCTCCAGGAGTTCATCACGTGAAAGAATGAAGCTGTTCAAAGGAAAACCTTCAGGCTCATGCCAGAAGATGTTTCCAGCTGCATAAGTGCCTAACTCAGCTACTAGTCCTTACAAATTAAGGAGCTCATTGAAAATTCAAGCTCTAGCCAGAAGCTACATCTGGCTCAGATGTTGAAATCAGTATCTCCCGCTGATCAAACTGTGACACAGTCAAAGTAATAGGCCTGGCTTCTCACTTAATCCTCAGTGAGCCCTTCCTTTCCCTCTGCAGTGGTGTGGCATTTAAAATCTAAGTCCTTCATGTACACTGCAAACCATTCCTTCTCAGGGCAGATGGGAGTAAGAAATCTATTTCAGTCTATACCATTATATTTAGAGCATTAGGTAATGAGTGGCCTTGTAAAGTCAGCAGAGGACAACCAGATTACTTGGAATAATAATTGACAGGTAAGGGACAGGTAAGGAATGACAGACAGGTAGTAGATGTTGTGCAGTGATAAGCTGCACAACATTTTGGAGAGAAGGACTTTATTTTCAGATGCCTCTAGTAACACTGCTGATGATAGTAAAACAGTAAGGAGTTGATATTAATAAATGGCTAAAAAATCATTTTAAATTAGCACATTTGTCATTTAGAAGCAATGTTTATATAACAATGGTTCAATTCCATTCCCTAGAGAAGAAACTACTGTTAACAGTTAATTATGCATCTTTTCAGAAACTTAATGACTATGTAAACACATATATACCTTGTATTTTTTACACAAAGAAGTCATGCAACTTGCATCATAAACATCTTCCCATATCAGGTCATATGGATATTTTAAATTCTTTTTAACTATTGCAGAATATTGTGGGAAATACTTTATTCAACCAGTCTCCTAATGATGGACATTTAGGGTGTTTACAATATTCAATCTTTCACTAAACCTGCTGAAACAAATAGTATTATTCATGTGGCATTTTATTCAAGTATGAGTATATATATTTTTTTTCTAGGATAAATTCCTAATAAGTAGAATAGCTGGATTAGAAGTTATGTATATTTTAAACTTTGATAGATATTGCCAAATTTCTATCCAAAGAATAAATTCCTTGAAGTAGAATTGCTGGGTCAAGTTGTATATATCTCTCACCTTTCAGAAATGTTATACCAATTTATATTCCTGGACAATATGGCAAACTAGATAATCTGAAAACCTTCTCACAAAGACACCTGGGATATTGATATATAACAAATATCTCATCTGTAGAGCTAGGCTTGCAAAAAAGTAAGGCAAATCCCCAGGGACCAAAAGTGAAGAAGCTGAAAACCAAGGGAGGAAGCAGTCATTGAAGTCACAGATGTCCAGGGGCATTTGCTGTTCCAAGTAACCAGGATGCTGAGTGTTTAACAGCCACATGAAGATAAAACCTTGGTCATAGCAAAGTGGAGAACCAAGGTGAAACCAAGACCCTCACATGAAACTGGAATCCTCAAGCACTGCATCTGCCATGAAAAGATGGACTAGAAACAAATAACCTGCAAAAAGAAATAATAAAGCAAATTCTCTGGCTTGGCCTGGTGATACAGTTGGAAAAAACGTTTCTGCTGAGGATTTATAACCACAGGCCTGCCCTCAAGTGGATTAGGGGTTCTAATATATACTACTTTGGGCACCTTGGGTGCCTAACAGAAGCAAATATAAGTCCTCTCCAAAGATTTGTGTCTTCAACCCAGGCTTCATAAGATTCCTGTAGATAAAAGATTTGACTGAATATAAACTCACAATCCAAAGTTGCATCATATAGGAAAAAACAAATTTTTATGCATGAATGTAAGCAGAGAAAACAGCAGTATTAGCAGGATTTTCAGATAACTGAGTAATCAGAGAGTGAATATTAAATGAGTTTTATATTTTTAAAATGTTTACGGAAATAATATCAGAAGTAAGATATAACTCAGGATACACACAAGACCTGACAGATTTTAAAAAGAAACAAAGTAGGACTTCTAAAAACTATATGACAATTAAATTTTGGAATGCAATAGAAGGGCTAATTAAGAAGATTAGACTCAGTTGTGAAAAGAATTAGCAAACTGGGAAGATCTGAGGGAAGTTTCCAAAGTGCAGAACAAAGTTACAAGGATAGAAAATATGAAAGATGTTGAACATGTGAGATGAAAAGGACAAACATACATTGTATTGATATTCTAGATGGAGAAGAGAATGGAGGGAAATAGGAAATGTTTGATGTGAGAATTTTATGGAATAGGTAAAAGACATGACTCATCAGATTCAGGAAGCACAATAAATTCTAAATTCTCCCATTGCATTTTGACATAAATGACATGTTTTTATGAAATGTAACTATATTTTCCCCAAATTAGATTGTTTTACATTTTGCAAATATCTTTAATGTTTGGCTCAAGAGGACAACTGGATTCTCATATCTGCTTCCACATTCAATTTGTTCCCATATCACATATCATGTAGCCTCTGGAAAACTCCAAGTTTTGAGTGTATGAAAAGGAAAAAGACAAATCATGTCTTATTATTATTACAAATGTACTTTTTACCTTGTGGAGCTTTTGAAAGTTTCTCCAGTTTCCTCAAAGGTCTCTAGAGCACACTTTGAGAACCCCTAATTTATAGTAAGTTTCCTATATGGGTCATGGTTGGTGGACTGGGTGTTACAAACAAATATTCTACACATACATACACACTTTATGTACTCTTTATGAGAATCGTGATTTTTTAGGAAATTAGAATACAGTAATGTACACTTGGATTTGAAAGAAAACTTAAGGGATTAATTTCATTTCTCTTCCTTGATTCAAAGGGTACTTCTGGGTCCTGCAGTGCCATTTTTGTGAACATCGAGTATGTTATGTTCGTATGTACAGAAGTCTTGGATTATACCAGATAGTTTTTGGTTAATAAGATGGTAGGTGAACTACTTGTTGCTGTAGTACGATTGAGTGATATATGTCAAAGATAAATATGATTCTCTACTACACAATTTAAAAACTGCCCCAGAAGTGAAAGACAAAAATCATCTACCAATACAGTGGAAAAAAGACAGCCTCTTCAATAAGTGGTGCTGGGAAAACTGGACAGCTACAAGTAAAAGAATGAAATTAGAACACTCCCTAACACCATACACAAAAATAAACTCAAAATGGATTAAAGACCTAAATGTAAGGCCAGACACCATCAAACTCTTAGAGGAAAACATAGGCAGAACACTCTATGACATAAATCACAGCAAGATCCTTTTTGACCCATCTCCTAGAGAAATGGAAATAAAAACAAAAATAAACAAATGGGACCTAATGAAACTTAAAAGCTTTTGCACAGCAAAGGATACCATAAACAAGACCAAAAGACAACCCTCAGAATGGGAGAAAATATTTGCAAACGAAGCAACTGACAAAGGACTAATATCCAAAATTTATAAGCAACTCTTGCAGCTCAATAACAAAAAAACAAACAACCCAATCCAAAAATGGGCAGAAGAACTAAATAGACATTTCTCCAAAGAAGATATACAGATCGCCAACAAACACATGAAAGAATGCTCAACATCATTAATCATTAGAGAAATGCAAATCAAAACGACAATGAGATATCATCTCACACCGGTCAGATTGGCCATCATCAAAAACTCTAGAAACAATAAATGCTGGAGAGGGTGTGGAGAAAAGGGAACCCTCTTGCACTGCTGGTGGGAATAATGTAAATTGATACAGCCACTATGGAGAACAGTATGGAG
>NC_041230.1:28192407-28197313 GCF_002837175.3 Physeter macrocephalus | reverse complement strand
GGACCTAGAGTTTGTCATACAGAGTGAAGTAAATCAGAAAGAGAAAAACAAATACCGTATGCTAACACATACATATGGAATCTAAAAAACAACAGCAAAAAATGGTCATGAAGAACCTAGGGGCAATACGGGAATAAAGACGCAGACCTACTAGAGCATGGACTTGAGGATACGGGGAGGGGGAAGGGTAAGCTGGGACAAAGTGAGAGAGTGGCGTGGACATATGTACACTACCAAATGTAAAATGGATAGCTGGTAGGAGGTGGCCGCATGGCGCAGGGAGATCACCTCGGTGTTTTGTGACCACCTAGAGGGATGGGATATGGAGGGTGGGAGGGAGGGAGACGCAAGAGGGAGGAGATATGGGGTTGTATGTGTATATATGGCTGATTCACTTTGTTGTAGAACAGAGGCTAACACACCATTGTGGAGCAATTATACTCCAATAAAGATGTTAAAAAAAAAAAAGAATCCAATTTAAGAAACAACCTAAATGTCAAAAAAAGTCATCTACCAGGAGACCAACACATTGATATTTCAGAATCATGGGGAAACTAATACAAGAATTGATGCAGAAACACTGACTCTGGAGGCCAATGGAGGAGAATTAGGTATTTTTTAATTGCTCGGGAAAAGACTCATTTACATAGCTTGAGTTAAATTTTGCAATCAAATTTTCTTAATTTGCATCTGATACTTCTCATTTCCTATTTTGTATCATTTAAGAGATGGTCCTCATATGAATCTGTTAAGGGATCAGATTCTTTTGCTCTGTTGATCTCATCCACATTGAACAAATATGATCCACATGTTTTTCCTCTCGTTTATTTCATTGTCTAAAATCTAAGATGCAAGACATTATTTCAATAGTGCCCAAGAGAAGGACAGTTATAATCCATTAGATCTCAGACATCTCATTTTCAATTAAAAAGACTAATATTCTCTCTAAATATTTATGTGAGTCCATAAGGCTTAATCACAACTCATTTCTGTTGAAACATAGAAGAAGATTAGCTGCCCAGTTTTTAACGTGGTACAAAATGATGTGACTTGCAAAATGATAGAAAAGATTAAAAACTGTTTATTCTCCACCTCATTACAAAAAGGATATGAACTAAAACAATGATTTGTTCCGTTAGAATTTTGTTTATTAATGCAAACATGTATTGAGTAACTCCTGGGTATTGGGCACCTTGCTCGGCCCTGGGTTATAAAGATAAATCAGAAACAATTCTTGCCTTCATAGCAAAGTAGAGGAGATATGTCTATAAATAAAAATTGATTTATTTAGAGTGTGATAGGTTTATAATAAAGATAGCTAGGTATGAGATGTATTTATGGCACAAAGGGAGTGATACATTCTGCTTATGGAATCAGAAAAGGCTTTATCTTTGAGCTGGTCTTGAGGAATAAGTTGGAGTTTTCAGGGATGTCAAGGAGGGTAAGAGTATGCTAGGCAGAAAGAACTATACGTGCAAAGCCCTTGCACGTCCAGGCATGGCTGGAGTAAAGGGTGAAGATGGAGAGCAGTTGGAAATGATGTTGGAGAGTGGGTAGAAATCAGTTTGTCCAGGGTCTGTAGCCAAGCTAGGAAGCTTGGGTCTCTGGTTTTCCAGGTATGCCCTAGCATGCCAGAGGATTCACAGAGGCACCCAGAGGTGTTGGTGGGAATGTGATCCGGCCTAACAGGTAGGGAGTTGCTCCTACTCCTGCTTCAGCAGGAACCACTCAGATTTCACATGTGTGCATGTTTTAAGTTGGACTTTATTTTACTCAACCAATGTTTATTGAACACATACTAGGTGCAAGGCATTTGGCTGACATACACAATTCCTAGTCACCCAGTGCATAAAATATTCCCTTAAAAAAGTTAGAAATCCACAGCTATAATTGATGGGGAACCTGACACTGTAGAGTGTCAGGCAAGAGAGTGATATGATTAGATTTGCTTCTTGGAAATCTCACTCTGGTTGCAGTTTGGACAGAGGTGAGGGAGCAGAGAGGCTGGGCAGAAAATGAAGGTATGAAATCAGTAGGACTTGAGGTACGTTGAATGTGGAGAAGAGGACGATGGCATAGTAGTGTAAGTCCCAGGCTTCTGGCTTAGATGGATGTATCTACCATAAGGAATCTAGGAGAAAGAGAAGGGGACTGAAGTAGAACCCCGGGGCTCTCAACTTTTAGGGAGATGTTGGAAGAGGAAGAGCCAGTGAAAGAGACTAAGGGAGAGAAAGAGAGAGAACGAGAGAATGAGAGAGAGAAAACAGGAAAAAGTGTTACCAGGGAAGGCTTGGTTACAGAATTTCAAGAAGGGAGAGATCAGTATTGTCCAGCGCTGTCAGGAAGACCTTGTAAGAGAGACCGAGAAGCCTTCTCTTGATTTGGCAAATGCAGAGGCTTTGGGTGACTTTCGCAGAATCATTTTCTGTGGAAGCCAGATTGCAGTGGGCTGAGAAGTGAGGAAGTGGTGAGGAAGTGGAGACAGTAAGACTAGATATCTTCATGAGAATGGCTGTGAAGGCAGAAGGGGAGAGAGCATGATTGCTAGAGAAAATGCTGGAGTGGGAGGCATGAGTTTATCAATATGCACAGTAGAGAAATCCAGAAGGATGGAAAGTTGAAGATAATGCTGTGTGTGTGTGTGTGTGTGTGTGTGTGTGTGTGTAACTGCTGAGGGAGGTTCCTGAGCAGGTGGGCAGGTGGGAGGAAACTAGTCTCCAGCACGGGTCGTTATTGAGAAGCCCTAAATATATGAGAATTTAATTGGAATGTATTCAGCACGTATGTGTACATGTATCTGCGTATCCACATATTTAGGATATTTTAGGAGGCAAGTTTATTGAGGAATGTTTGAAAATAAATTTGTTTTTTCAGGGAACTGGAGGATTTGGGGTATCAAGGAATTGTGGAATTCAAATCATGCCTTTTTAGTTATTAAATTTCTCTATTTAGGACATTCACATTTCTGAATGACAGAGCCACCTTTGTTTAAGCCTGGCTGATAATAATCTGTTCTGGAGTGCTCAGGAACTGCATAGGTTTTTTTTTAATCATTGGAGATTCCTTAAGAAACTCTTCCCTTTTTTACCTTTTTCCATCCCTTTATTCTTGTTGGCTCTGAGTTTTCCATGAGTCACTCAAAGCTGTTTTTCCCCTCCCTTTAAATGTACCTTACAGCATTCAACAGTGGTTTTTCATTTGCCACCTATGGATCATCCACTTCTTAGATGAAATATTATTTTCTATTCCACAGCTGGATTCTTTCAGAGATGCTGGTGATCCTCTGAGACAAACCAGATGTGTGAAGTTATTAGCCTTTGGGGATGACTTTAAAATGAGAAATGTCATCATATTCTGTAAATAGTCGCTGTTTTGTGCTTTTAAAATATCATAGATGTCACTTGCTATCCTCTTGCCTGTAGGACTGATGGCAAGAGGAATGGATGGGAAGATCTGGTTGACACCTATCTCTTCATGGGGCTAAAAGCCTATATTTGTTCTTGAATTTGCTACTAATGTCCAGTGTGGCATGGGAGAAGTATGTTAAATCCCACTATGTGTCAGGTTCTCACTCTAGAGAAAGGAGAGTAATACAGCATCCACAAGGTGGTTCATAGGGGAACACAACACCTGTAGCAATTAAGAGGAAGTTCAACCTAATATAAAATGTTCCTGACAGTTGGGCTTGTTAAAAATGTGCAGTGGCCCTTGAGGAGAGCTGCACTTGGCACAGGCTTCACCGGACCGTGGTATTTACTAGTGAGTATGAGAGTCAGGCTGGGTCTCCCAGACAGGGACAAGCCTGGTTCCTGTGGTGTTGTATAGGTTTTGATATTGACTGGGGCAAAGACATATAAATATCTGACTGTCATCATCTTTTCAGCTTAATTTACCAAGAGATACATGTTCCTGGTTTATTCAGCACACCAACTCTCTCCACCCCTGGGAACAACTCCTGAACATGTGCTATTACAATTTCTAGTCTGTATTCACTGATTTTATGGTGCCAACAGTTGCTGATTTATCTTCCACTGCTAGGCCACCTTCATTGTCACCTGTCTTGATTTTTATTTTCCCCCAAACATATAGAATATATTTTCTCTAAACAGTACCCAAATGGTAGGTTGTCAAAAGGAAGTTGACAAAAGTATGCTGTGCTACACACTGTGAAAGGAGCTAATCAAAGCAGCTTTTTAATTGCTATAGTAATGATTTAGATGTGCAAAATATACTAAATTTAAATTTGCGTGAGTAATTAATTAAGCAAAGCTCACAGTTGACAGACACAATTGGCACATCCAAAATTGAAACCACATCCTGGTCCTCTTAACTTGGAGCCAAAAAAGACAATGTGAAGCACTCCAAACCCCCTTCTTTCTACTATCTGCTGGTCTGGTTGCCAATTCACATATTTAGGTTTGTTATGCATGGAGCATAGTTAATTGCAGAACATTCCTGAGGATCTTACTTTTTTTTTTTTAACAGAGAAGTCTCATGAGTTTTGGTATATTTGCTCAATCTTTTGGCAGCTACATTTTATCTAAGAGTGGAAATCTTCTCAAATAGAGGGAAAGATATCTCTATATCTATTATCTCAATCTGTCTATCACTATCTTTCATCTATTTATTTGTCTTTCTATAAATTGTTGTTTGATCAGCTTTTATGCTACATAAATATTTTATATGGGGAAGAGACACTGAAAACTATTTAATGTCAGGTCAAGTTACCATGAAGCTCTATCAGTAGAGATACATGCAGCTTTCTGTGGCAAATTCTTGTGGTTTTTTCTTTCTTTTTTTCTTTTTTTTTTGTGGTACGCAGGCCTCTCACTGTTGTGGCCTCTCCCGTTGCGGAGCACAGGCTCCGGACGCGCAGGCTCAGCGGCCATGGCTCATGGGCCCAGCC
>NC_041230.1:28188151-28192242 GCF_002837175.3 Physeter macrocephalus | reverse complement strand
ATTCTTTTTTTTTTTTTTTTTTTTTGTGGTATGCGGGCCTCCCTCTGCTGCGGCCTCTCCCGTTGCAGAGCACAGGCTCCAGACGCGCAGGCCCAGGGGTCATGGCTCACGGGCCCAGCCTCTCCGCGGCATGTGGGATCCTCCCAGACCGGGGCGCGAACCCTGTTCCCCTGCATCGGCAGGCGGACGCGCAACCACTGCGCCACCAGGGAAGCCCTGTGGCAAATTCTTGAAGGACCAAAGTAGTTAAGAGTCTCCTGGAGTCCTTTCTGAGTCAATACCATGCTGGGTCTGAGAAAGTAGGGAAAATATCCTTTCTGCAACTCACTCATGCTCATCCAGTGGGTGACACACTTTGTCACTTGGCTACCAAAGGAAAATTGCTGTGTTCAGAGTAACATGGGGAAAAGTCACTTCCCCTATAGACTTCCCCTATAGTCACTTCCTCTTTCCAAAAAGCAATGGTCTCAATTGGACTAGAGACCAATATCTGGGTCAGGCACCATATTCTGTTCCCCATGGTGAACCCTCAAATGTACCTGCAAAAGCAAATTCTCATTCTTAAGCAATCACAGCACAACAGTGGCAAACCTCTCTTCATGCAAGTCAACTTTTGAAGGTCCCACCCACCAGCGCAACACACTTCGTGCGTTCACTGAACCTGTGCTAATGGAGTGTCTGTTATGTGCCAGACACAATTCTGGACACAGGCCATGGCATGTCTGATACCAGACTGGACTTCTGCCACTTACATGTGTGCGTCCATATGCAGGTGTACATGCAGATCTTCATGTGTAGAATTTCATTTCCTTTAAGTTTCCTTTTAATAGCAGATGTCCTGATTCTATGTAGTTAGTACAAAATATTCATCCTTAATACACAGATGGCAAGGACTGTATGATTACTATTATGAAAACTTTCAAAAATACAGAAAAATGCTGAGGATAATACTGTGAAATACCAATGTGGCCATCAAGCAAAATTTCCAAGTGACATTTGTTATGTTTGCTTCAGTTTTAATCAAAGAAGTAATGCTTTACTGATAAATCTTTGATAACTTCATTTCTCATACTCATTTCTCTCTGTTTCTTCCTAGAGGCGCCACTATTATGATTCTGCTGGGTAACCATCCCTATATTGTTTATATTTTTACTAGGTATAGAATCTGCCTAAAATATACGTAATATTATTTTTATACATTTGGTAAATTCTACATAAATACTATCATGCTGTACACATTGTTCTATTATTGTTTTGGAGCTTGACCCATTTTAGTGCATATACATCTAGTTTGTTTTAACTGCTATATATTATTCCATTGTGTGAGCATACCTCAATTTGTCTCTTTTTCTACCTATAATTATTTAGAGCATTTCCATTTTTTTTTCCTATTACAAATAATACTGAAGAGAACATCCTTGAAAAATATTCATTTACACACTTAGGGGAGAATTTTCCTAAAGTATATATCTAGAAGTAGACTCATTGGGATGAATATTATTCACATTTTCAAATATTAGATATTGTTCTCCAAATGGTAGAACATTTTACCAGCAATGTATGAGTCCTCCATATACTTGCCAATACTTGTCATTGTCAGACCTTTAAATTTTGTCAACCTGGTGAGTTTCCCTGATTATATGTGTGGTTTAGCACTTTTCCCTTGTGCCTATTGAGCATTTGAAACGTGGCTAGTCTGCGTTGCACTGAAAGAGTAAAATACACACCAGATTTTGAAGATTTAATATGAGAAAAGAATGTCAAATGTCTCATTAATAATTATTATATTATTACATGTTGAAATGATAATAATTTGGATATACTAAGGTTAAATAAAATATATTATTAAAGTTAATTTCTGCTGTTTCTTTTTACTTTTTGAAATGTGCCTACTAGAAAATTTAAAAATGCAGATGTAGATTTCAGTACATTTCTACTGGACAGCAGAGGTCTAGAAACTCCGGTATAATATTAAATAATCATGGTGAAAGTAGACGTCTTTGTTTTATTTGTAACTTCAGTGGAAACTCTTCTTTCTCATGTTTGCTTTTGGTACTTTGTAGCTATCTATTGAATTAAGGAAATTCTCTTCTATTCCTACTTTGTTGAGAGTAATTATAATGAATGAAGATTAAATTCTATTGTTTTGACTGCATCTGTTAGGATAGGCATGTAGCTTCTTTCTTTAATCTTTTAGTGTGGTCAACTATATTGGTTAATCTCTTTTTTTTAATGTAAAGCCACCAGAGATAAACCTACCTGGCTATCTTGTACTCTTTTATACCCTGTTGGATTTAATTTGCTTAACTTTTGTTTTTACTTGGGAATTTTCCACGTAAAAATTTTTTTTCATAGGTGAGATTGCTCTATGATATTCTTTTTTTTTTTTTTTTTTTTTTGGTACTCTCCTTATTGGTACCAAGTTCACACTACAATTGCTGCTGGTAATAGTCAACAATTTTTGAGCACTTACTAGTGCCAGAGGCTTTCCATGCATTCCTTATTGACTCTCCACAACAAATTTATAAGATGTATTATATTATTAGCCCCATTTAATAGAAGAGGGAGCTAAGACGCAGAGCGGGTTGGTAACTTTACTAATGGTGGCACTCCATTTTGGGCAAAATGGTAGACTGGATATCCCAAGAAGCCCTTCTAATACAAACATCTAAAATGCTGAATAAAACATTTTTGAAAATCTTAAGATGAATTGTGGAAAGAAAGTAAGAAAAACCTTAGATTCCCTTTTGTTTTTATCCTTTGTGCTTCCATTTTAATAGACCCTTAATGGGGAGCAGGAGAGAAAGCTAAGGTTTCAAGCAAGATGAGGAGTTGGATTAAAGACCTCCAGAATGAGTCCAGGACCTGAAAAGTGACCCATTCAGTGATTAAATTGTAAAAAAAATACACTCCTCTCACATTCTCAAGGTAGTCAGAAAGGAAATTTACCTGTTTCAGCCTTGGCTCTAGGTGAATGGGCTGGGGGGGTAGAGGTGAGAAGGTTCAGGGTTGGTGTTGCTTACCCATCCTATGAGTTTTGAAAGAGCACTTTCAGAGAGCAAGTATTTTCACTGTCATTCAGTGTAAGTCTTTTATAATTCCCATTGTAATTTCCTCCTGAACCTTTGATTATTTAAAAGTGCAATTTCATTTCTAAATATAGGGTGTTTTATTTTTACTTTCTTTTCTGCTTGATCCTAATTTAATTGCATTGTGGTCAGAGTATGCAAAAATGTGCTATTGATTTTTTGAATTTTGTTGAAACTTTCTTTGTGACAACAGTTATTTTTTTGGTAAATATGCCACATATACATCAAAAAATGTATAATCTCTATTTTGGGGGCTTTAGTTTTCTTTTAATGTAGCTGTCAAACATATCATGTTTGTTAATGGTATTGTCTGATTCTTTGTCTGATTTATCTATCAGTGTCCGAGAGAGTTGTGTTAAAATCTCTCCCACTATAAATGTGCATGTATCCAATTTACTTTGTAATTCTATCAGTTTTTCATTTATGTATGCCTGAACTGTATTAGCAGATGCATACAAGTTCATGATAGTTATATTTTCTTGTAGACTTTAAAAATACTCATTTTAAAGTGAAGATCTTTATTTCTGTTAATGCTTTTAGCCTTAATTTCCTTTTTATCTGCTATCAGTATTGCTCACTAGAATTCTTTTGGTAAGTATTTGCCTTTTCTCATCTCTTTTTTTTTAACCTTTCTGTATTTGCTTTAGGTCTGTCTCTTGGAAGTAACCAGTTGCTAATTTTGCTTCTTTATCCCCAGCTATGGCAACTTTCTTGATTAGCTAAGTTTAATCTGTTTCCATTGATTGTGATTATGGCACAGTTGGACCTATTTCTACCATCTTATGTTATTTTCTATTTAATAAGCTTTTTACCTACTTCTTTTTTTTTTAACATCTTTATTGGAGTATAATTGCTTTACAATGGTGTTTTAGCTTCTGCTTTACAACAAAGTGAATCAGTTATACATATACGTATGTTCCCATATCACTTCCCTCTTGCATCTCCCTCCCTCCCACCCTCCGTATCCCACCCCTCTAGGTGGTCACAAACCACCTAGCTGAT